>NC_084588.1:20234811-20534811 GCF_033807715.1 Cololabis saira | reverse complement strand
CAGAATATATCTTCAACTTCATCAAATGTACAAATTGTTTCTGATTCAAATGGTTCAAGTGGGTTGTGTTCATGTGATCTATGTTCACGTTCGAGGGCTGAACGTAATTTAGAAATGGCGATCAGCAGAGAACCCCCCTCCCCAGTTGGCCAACCTGAGTACCTCTCCTACTACAGGAAGGTTTTTTGCACCGTAAAGGTTCTTGAAAGCCGCTTTTGCCGAACTGTTCCTGCTAAGGGAGATGCGTGTATGATGCAACTTGGGAAAAACTACCCAGAAGCCCCGCTAATGGAAATGGTATATTATGGGTTTTTTTTTATTCTGAAGAGCCAAAAGAATACATAAAAATGCAGCTTTTCCAAATCAGTTTCAAACTACAAACAGAGGTGGTTGCAAATGCAGTTGGATTGGATGTGTCTGAATAGGAACTCTGTGGTTGCTCAAGTAGGATTTCTCTCTTCTACCACAGTGTTGGATAAGTGATGGGGGATTCTACTGCATGGCAACTTGTGGAAAACTCCTGCCACGGCTCCATGCAGCCATTGGTGACAGCAGCCAGGTCCCTTTACCATCCTCCATTTTGGTTTGTTTGCATCCGTTCTCTAGGTTACCGTAGGAACCATACAGATTAGGGAATGACAGCAAAGATGTGATTTGATCACCAGTGATATATTATGTAGTCAGAAAGATCAGCTTCTAATTGGATTTGCTGGAAATTAAGCTGGCGCGGCAAATTCACAGCCTTCATTTTATTCATCCCAGCTGTTTTGGATTTAACCATAATGTTTTTTTCATGAGGAGTTCCACATCATGCACATTGAAGTTCACAATATACCAAAACGTATGTGAATAAGACATTTTAAATAGGATTTATCCCTCATGGTATACAGGGTCTCGTCCAAACAATATTCCCTTTGTGAATACTGTGTGACTTGAGGAATTTTGTCCATTGCAGTGATAGTTTTCACACACAGTGCTTCACGTCTGCTGCCACACCCTGCAAATATACAGTTGGTCTGGCTCTTCCATGTTTGCTATATCACTCTAAGTTCAGCAGCACCCATTTCACACTATATTTCAATGCACTGCTCTTCCCTGTCGGCTTTTCTTTTCCCCTTTTTACCCACCTTCTCCTCTCACATATATCCAGACACAGCCCCACCCTGCACTTGGATTCTAAGTTGATGCCTATTAGTTCCAACAGTCTGACTAACAGACGAACACAGATCCCCCGCCCCACACACACACATACACACACACACACACACACACACACACACACTGTTCCTCCCACTTACCATAGTGCTGACCTGACACTCAGTACATCATTTCAACTTTTTTTTCCCTTCATCCTCTGACACTAAGGTCAAGGCACACATCTCCTCTACCCTCATTGACTTCCTCACTTGGACGTCTGCCCACCACCTCAGCTTTAGCCTTCACAATGCTGCACTGCTTCTTCTTTATAAAGTCCTGCCCTCTGCAAGGCCTCTCCATCACTGCTCACAAGAGTGTGTTTACTCCTGAACACACAGCCAAGAATCTTCGTCCTCCTCTAGACAGCCTCCTGTCAGGCAGCGCCGTGAGTTCAACCACGGTACGCTCCTGCAGGTTTTTCCTTGCTCTCAACACAGCCCTTACGACACACTTTTAACTTTTATTCTAGTTACGTCCTGTTTGGGCTACAGCAGTGCCTTTTTAGACAGCTGTCCTAAATGTGAACTCCAGCTACACCAGCAAAATAATATCTTCAGTAACACAATTTTTTTCACTCCATTTTCTTTTTCTTTTTTTTTTTTTACTAAAATTCCCCACCTGCTCATGATCTTTGTAAGTATAATCTGGAATGCTGTGTGTAAGCCTTTGAGAGGTTTGGTTTGCTGCCCATTAACTCATCTTTCTTGCTGCATGATGAGGGAAGCAAAGAGAAGAGAGTCAACACAGTAGTATATAAATGAGATTCAAACAGTCCTTCTAATCAACTTATGGATGTATACAAAAAACATACTTTCATTGTTCACAGCATGTTTCAGATATTGTTCGAATACAAAATTAAAATATCTTGGTCAGACATTTTGAGTCCAGTGATTCTGCTGTTCCTTGACTTTTGTCAGCAGAATATTTCACCGAAATATTCACTTTTCAACTTTTTGCTTATTCAGTTTTCTGTGTAAAAATCCATTCAACCTCCTGTACTTCCATCCATCCATCCATCCATCCATCTATACCCGCTTTATCCTTTGCAGGGTCACGGGGGTCTGCTGGAGCTTATCCCAGCTCATTACAGGTGAGAGGCAGGGGTTCACCCAGTTATCACAGGGCCACATATACAGACAGACTACCAGGCATACTCACACTCACACCTACATGCAATTTCGAATCCTCCTATACTTCCTTAAGTGTTTATTATTTTGTCACAGAACTATTATTCAGATCTATATTCCTGTACTCCATAAGAATACACTGATGGTGTCGCTTGTTAATGTGAATGTACAATAGAACTGAAGTATATCTCAGCGTTGAATCCATTTTGAGATGACTGATCAGTTTCTGAAAATGGTACACATGAGAAGCAAGTAATATTAAGAAAGGAGGCTAAAATGCATTGAGTCAGGGAATGAGAGAGTCTGGGGGAGATTCAAAGGGCAGAAGTGGCCACCATTGATTATACTGGTTGTTTTGACAGTAAGACGGCCTCTCCCTGGTTGTCTTGGATCTCAGTCATCTCTTATTAGATACCGCTAAGAACGGTATCTACAACATAACATGGCCTAGGGGAAATGTTGATCGTCTGAGTACAGAGTGGTTTGGGGGGGTTAAAGCTTGGCAGAAACTGAGGTATTGAAAAAGAGGCATTTTTAGCAAATTCACCCAGGTTAAATGAACACACATGAGTTAGATGTTGTACATGAACCTTAATCCAAAAGCATATTTACACGCCTCCTCATTGGTTCACACTATGTGTGCATTTATACCCTCATGTATACCCCCACTGGTTCATTAAAAGTAAATGGCTACCAGGGGAGCTACAAGTCTCCTGTTCCTGAAGCTGTGAAAAACACAGTGAATATTTCATCCAAGCCATTACTTTTTGAAGCATTTTTGGAGATCAGAAAAGGATTAGGCATATTTTCTCTAGATATTATTCTCTCCACATGTATTTACCTCACTGTGTTGCATTAGTGATAAAAATCCGATCTTTTATCAGTTCGTATGAGTTACGGAAGGGGCCCCCTGGTGTTCAACACGAGGAATTGTTTGCAGGCCTGAGCTTCGGGAGCTGCGTGTTGGCCTGCGGTCCCCCCACCCCCGGTCATCCCGTTGCTGCTTCCACCTGCCTGCGGATCCCCACCCCCTCTGATCATCCTGTTGCTGCTTCCACATGTCTGCTGTGTGCTGCTGACGTCCCCGACCCCCCCAGTCTGGCCTTCGGCAGGAGGGTCCCCCCTTATGAGCCTGGTCCTGCTCAAGGTTTCTTCCCTCCTAAAGGGGAGTTTTTCCTTGCCACTGTTTGGCTTAAGGCTTTTCTCCCACTAGGGGAGTTTTTACCTGCCATTGTTTATGTAATAACTGCTCGGGGGTTTATGTTTATGTTTATGTTTATGTTCATGTTCTGGATCTCTGGAAAGCGTCTAGAGACAGCATCTGTTGTATTAGACGCTATACAAATAAAATTGAATTGAATTGAATTGAATTACAGTTCTTTAAGCATTGGTTGGCTCAACTGTTACTGTTTCGGAGGCCAAATCATTCTGCCTGATGGGAGAGGAACTCTTCTAGTAGCCTGCATTTGTCGACTGTACACTTTGGGCCTGATTTACTAAGATCCTAAATAAAGAGTATTAAATTGCGTGTGCACTGAAAAAGTTTGCACGTGCTGTTGTTGTGTGTTTTGCGGGTGATCAACTAAGAATGCGTGCGCAATTGATAACAGGCGCAAACCGCAGTATTTAAATGAGGTGTTGCGTGTCTTACGGTTTGCGCCATGGAGAGTCTGGATGGAAAGCAGGATAGTCGCAAGCGCAAAATGAAATTTGACGAGTTGGAGTTAGAGATATTAGTGGAAGAGGCAAATAAACACATTCATGAACTACAGCAAAGAAATTTAAACATTACCAAAAGAAACGCAATATGGGAGAAAATCTCCGATAGAATAAATGCAGTTGGTAAGACAAAAAGAACAGCAGATGAGGTTAAAAGAAGGTGGCAAGATATAAGGCGAAGAACTAAAATAAAAGTGGCCTTTAATAAAACTTCGGCAAACAAGACAGGTGGAGGGCCTGCGGAAGAGATGCCTCTAACCAGCATTGAGCAGCAGGTGCAGCTCACCTTCTGCGAGGAGCAGATAACTGGGATACCGGGGTATGACACGCTAGAGCCAACTGCAGAACAAGGTAGGCGCACAATAAGAAACACTTTTTTCTCCATGAAAACACGTGATTTATTTATTATCACAAATAAAAAAATGAATGTGCCTCCTGTGGCAACCTTTTGCTTAATAATACTCGATTTAACATTCAAATAAAATATTTCTCCTTTTGCATGTGGAGAATCCTCACCACAAGTTGAGCCATCCCCACCCCAGTCCTCAAATCAGCCCTTAACTCATTCAACAGCTCCAAGATGGAATCGCTAGATAGTCCATATGTTTCAACTATCTGGTTTTCATTCATTCCAAACAAATTTACACGAGTCCGAAAGACTCTCTCTCTGCGTATTCTTTGATTTTGGCGATGTTGCCTCCTTGCCACAATAACAGCAGCCATCGGTGCGTAATGCTGGGCAGATTAGCACCTTCCTTTCGAACGTATTAAATACAGACGCAATCACAATCCCCGCAATAACTTTCAGGCTTGGTAAATCTCATTGCGTGTGGTAAATGAACCTATTTGCATTTTCCCCTCCCAGTATTTAGCGCTTTCTGGCGGCGTGGCGGGTACGCCCCATATTGATTATTCATCAGGGCAAAAGTACTAAATGAACAGCGTGTGCTATTTTGCTCATTTGAGAGGTGCAGTCCTCTTTGCACGCTGTTAGTAGATCAGCTTGCACATTGGTTTGCGGGTGATGTCAAGTTTGCACATGTTTTTACGCACACAAACCTTTAGTAAATCAGGCCCTTTGACTACAAAGTCAAAAAACTGAACGTTACATTTTCATTTTACGATGTGTTAGCTAGAACTGGATGTTCGCGCAGCATACACAAGTTTGTCACAGGAGTTAACATTTTTTCAACATACAGGAAGCAAATCAAGGGCAGGAGGAATATTGCAACTTACTTCTGAGATTACAGAGGTTCTGAACATATCACAAGTTCGCAAAAACAAGTGGAAAGAAGATATCAGATGGTAGACAAAAATGCCTGTATCTGATTCATATCTTATATTAACAGATATGATTGAAGCCTAAAACCTATCCAGAATACATGAAACATACTTTTTTACTGCTTACCTGGTCCTATCAAATCCGTCACACATGAGAAATAAATTATTGGGGTCATTTGAACCCTGCAGTATAAATGCAACCATATGTACAGTATCCTTTACCAAAATACTGCACTGGGAGTTTAACATATTAGACAATATTCCTGTGAGATAATCAAGAGATCACATACCAATGAAATACAATAATGCAAGATAGACCCTAAAGAAAACCTCCAGTTGTATGCAGTCCAGTGACCATTGGGGTGTTAATGTTTCCTAAGAATTCAGCTACTAGGGTAGACATCATGACATGTACTGTAATACCATAATACTGTATGACCTCTTAAGGGGAAATTTGTTGAAGTGATCATTACCATGTGAATGTCTGTTTATTAAATGTGAAGCTCTCAGGCTCATTTAAGCCTTAACAAAACCAAGGGTAATAACATCCTGTTGAGGTTCAGCAGGCAGGCTTTCATCCAAGTTAGAAAACCAGGAATTTGTGACCTTTTTGGTGCTGAATTTATTTTTAACTTGATCCTAGCTTGTCTTTTACCTTTTTCCATTTCATCATCTCCTTAGTGAAATGTTCAAATGTTAATGGTATACCTCATGGATTGGCTTCTCCCTCCATGATGATTCCTCCTGCACATCTTATTCCTGACTGGACTTATATTGTTGGGAGACATTCACTTAGCAGCTTATCTTTAGGAGGCATCTACTTGATGTATTCTTCTGTTGTTTATTCCGGATGGTGACTTTGACCCTCACTTATCTCCAGCCTCCCTCCTTTCCATTTGTTTAGTGCTGTTGGACATAAGATAGTCCTCTGTGAATCGTGACGATGTTCCTTGTTTTGATATCTGTTGCTTCCATCTTTTCCTGTGGTCAGTTCACCCTACCAGTGGGGTACCTGATTACTGGTAGGGCGTATGTGTTGACGGCTCTGACTTTGTTCTTCCCATTCAGTTGGCTCTTCAGGGTCTGCCTTACTCTGCCTTGTTTCTACTTATCTTGGCCACTATGATGCCTGGCAGGAGCTTCCATGTTGTACAGAGGCAGGTAATTGGCCAGTAGTTGAATGGGGTCGCTTCTTTCTGGGGGTCCCTCATGATGAAGACCGTGCAGCCTTGGGCGCTGTGGGTGGGCCTCATCTGTATAATAAGTTGCTTCACCACTACACCTTATTACCCCGTGGTCCATGCACTTTTGCCACACACTGTTGCTTTAAGTAATAATTTATTTCTGACTATTTCTGACATGGGTTGCCAAGAAAAAAAATTGTTTAGGCAAATAATAAATCCAGAGTGAAGTCACACACTGGTTTGTGGAATCCTGTTTAAAATCCTCCAATTTGTCATTTGAGCAACTCAACAACACACACACATACACACACACACACACACACACACACACACACACACACACACACACACACACACACAGATGGAGAGAGAGCTGCGAGACAGCAGTAATGTCAGAACAGTGCTAGTTTCAGTTCATGGTTGTCCTCAAGATGCAGTGTGGGAGGAAGCAGATGCTAAACAGACAAAGATTAGGTGTCGTTTACAGTAACAGAATCTTCAACCCAACTAACCCACTCATCTGCCCACCTCAGTGTGCCTCATCCTTTGCTCAGTTCATCTTTTCATGTGTCGGTTTCATTTCAGGAAATCTCTCCTCCTCTGCCCTGACGTGCCTGATCTAAAAAGCCTGAAATAGAAGGAATGATGCAAATGTCTCCAGAGTAGACTGTTTGTGCCAATAGTTTCACAGACAAAAATAATAATAAATCAGCTGCCCTTTTAAAAACTACACAACTAATGTGCTACCATTCAACTTGGTTCTTGCTTTGTTGTGGGAGAAGGCACATTTTCTCTGGCTGAGACAAAAGTGTTCTTTCATTAACTAATCTTCGTGCATTTAATATAACCTGGGGCAGATTTTAATAGCTTTCATTGAGATTGTCTCTCACTGTGCTTAAAGCAGCAACTGTAGCAGGACTTTCTCACACTGTGTGTTGTCTTTGGCTTCAGCTGCTACGGTTCATTTCCTTTTGTCTTCTGCAGCACAACTGCTGCCAATATTCATGTGAAATATTTCAAGAAAATGAGCTGCAGCAGAAACGCCTCTCCCCCTCTTCTCTCCTCCTCTCCAACACACATAACGTGTGTGTGTGTGTGTGTGTGTGTGTGTGTGTGTGTGTGTGTGTGTGTGTGTGTGTGTGTGTGTGTGTGTGTGTGTGTGTGTGTGTGTGTGTGTGTGTGTGTGTGTGTGTCCGTAGATTCGTTTTGAGTGAAATAAGAGTTTAGTTTTCAGGACCCTGTTATTTTTTGAGGAAAATATAATGATACAATTCTATCATCTATTTAGGATTGGCTGTATATTATCACACATGGTTCACTTCACTAACACAAACATTACACATATGTGTACAGGCTTCGTCTGCAGCACAAACATAAGCACAAAATAATGTGGAGGAATTCTCCTCGTCTCTGGATGGCTCATGAACCCAGACACTGCATGAACTTATTTTTCCTCAAAAGAAAAATGAAATCCCCAGAGCAGTGGAATATAAATTTTGAGGCTGCAGAAAATTGTGATTTTTTTTGTGTGTGTGGTGAGGATGCTACATTCAAGCAACAGACATGAGAAAAATAGGGAGAAAATGAACACAATGATGGGCTATGACTCATCTCTGAGTGTCCTGGGAGCAGAATTTCATTACTCGAGTACTTGACCTGGATGTTTTCTGTCCACAGTCGCACACTCTGAAAGGACCTTACATTCAAACCCACAAACCTCGTGGATGGAGGAGTAAGGGGTGGGGCTGTACGCTCCTTCACCCTCAGTATCAGCATCTAATCTCCTTCGGGAGCTAATGCGACAATGAATCATTTCTGAATCTGCTGATATGAACACACATAATCCAATGTACAAAAAGCAGACCCTCGTGGTGTTTTCAACTCTTCAAATACAAATACTAAGAGTGCCATTGAAAAAGTACAATTACAAACACAATTTGTCACTTAAAAATGTCTTATATCAGTGATTTATCAACCAAAGGTTGTTGGTTCAAACTCTGAGCTCTGCATTGTCGAAATGTCCTTGGATGTGACACTGAACCCCACACTGTTACTTACATTCATCTTATGGTTGAATGTGTGTATTAAAGAGAAAAGCTTTGCAAAGGAAGCATATAGTTTTAACAGTAACATATGAATACTTGTGATTTTAAAAAGTGCTACATAAAAGCAGTCCGTAAACTGTGAATGGAAAGTATGAGCACAACGTTCTGATATACGTCAGCATCAACAATGAAGCCATGTTCCAGATTTACTTTTTTTTTAAATATACAAATTCTTAATTTAGTCCCATTATTGAGTTTATGAGATGATTGAAGAGGAATAAGAATATAAAATCTGTCCAGGCCTCTGTCTAGTCTTTGATGTTTGGTGAGATGTTGAACTGTTTGAATATTTTATGAAACCTTTACTTATGAGGTTTTGAGGGGGAAAATTATTATTGGTTTTAAAAACTGTTAGCTGAGCTACAGTTACATCAGGGTGGACTGCTGGCTGGGCTTCCACCACCACTAGCTGGGCTGCCACCAATTCAATTCAATTCAAGGAAGCAGCAGCGGGATGACCAGAGGAGGGGGGGGGGAGCGCAGGCCAGCACGCAGCTCCTGAAGCTCCGGCCTGCAAACATGCACAACAGAGAAAAAAGGGGGACAGCACAAGAAACTACGGGAACAGTGGCAGCTTGTGAATAGGGGGCGCTAGGGCGCCGCCCCCATTAAAATTACAGGAAAAAATATAGACACAGTACACATAAATTACGTACTAAAAAGTAATTATCACATCTGTGCATTCATAAAATTTAAAATTTTCAAGCCTTCCCATCCCATACTGGGTTTATTCAGATTTGTTTTTTGTGCAGACCGAAATACATAGGTTTCAATGGCGAGGGGCGCTGGCCAAATGAGTGTGTATTGTATGTTCTTAAACTTTTCTTCATGCTGGTCTCTAATTGGTTACTCAAAGACTCTCCTCCGGGCGCAGCTCCCTGCGCCTGTGGCCAATCAGCGTGTTTTTTGTCATTCTTCATCCAATCTGATTGATTCATGAGCTGTCAATCAAAGTCACACCCCTGACAGTGTAGACGCGTGACTGCATCTGTCACTTGCATACAAACGGAGTCACAACGACAAGACAGGAGACAATGGCAGCAGAAAAACTAAATTCGGTTGTTTCATTACAAAACAATAATTTCATGAGGTGTTCGCCGGAGGAAAAGAAGCTGATTAAGGAGCTTGGACCAACCAGACCTAAAAATCCAGCAGCAGGCAAGTGACCGTGGACGGAGTTACACCCGGGGCTTTTCCCGCCTGTGCTATGCCAAACACAGTTGGTAAAGTTGTAAATGTACCTGTGTACGGTTTATTTTAATATTTAACGTTCAAAAGCACAACATATTTAACCGTTTTTAACTTCCATGTCGGGGCACTCGTCACGTGATCAGGATCTCCGCTTGTCACTTTATGACGCAGAGGGGACGCCCAGGGAATTCCCTGTGGTTGACGAAATGGGAAAAACAATTAATTTAAATATCACCTGTTTCCACTCCCTGGTTCAAAAACCATTAAAAATTATATTTCGTGGCTGGACGACGCTCTGGTTAAGGTCTGGTTAGGTTAAAGCACCACTTATGATTGGTTAGAAGTAGGGAACGGTTGACAAAGGATCCCAATTGACTTTGCAGGTACAATTTCCGTGGTGCTCAACGGAATTTACCACTTTCCGTGCTGGTGCCACGGAAAATAGTGGTGAGAGGTCCTGGGCATTTCACGTTTTCTTGTGAGATCAGGTTTAAAACGTTGCAGTTTCGCATTAAGCCTGAATTATGGTTCCGCGTTAAATCGACGCAGAGCCTACGGCGTAGGGTACGCGGTGACGCGCGCCATACGGTGTGCGTCGTGATTATGTACATTCACTGAGTGAATATTATGAAAGTAAAATATATATTTCTCGCTAGAAATGTAATCAAAATGCATATTTATGCAGAACTAAAAAATTTGAAATGGCCGTCATGTTTTTTGGTGTCACGGCCAGAATCTTGAAAGTCACGTGACTTGGACGCAAAACGAATAGGCAGAAAAAATGTATTGTAATTCAAGGGCTACTATTGTAACCCCTCTACGTTTTTGCACTTTGGACCAATGTAGGCAGGGTACGTTTTTATGTGAGACTGGATGACAGATTTCAATCAGAAAGTCATTGAAAAATTTGCTGGCCTGAAGGACAGGAGAGCAAAATTTATGTTCAAGTAGAGTTTATAGTTGTGTTGTAATCCCCACTCGCCAGTGCGCCCCCCCCAAAATGTTTTATCACCAGCCGCCACTGTACGGGAACAATGGAAAAAATTGATGGCTATGAGATACTTATATTAAATAAAAATGGAAAAGGAGAAGAGAGGAGAAGAGAAGAACGGTGAGAGGCACCGCCCAGTGGACCATGTCGGTGCCCCCCTGCAGCAGAGGCCTATAGCAGCATATCTACCACAAAGCTATGTTTGAGACTAACTATTATAGTCTTGTTCTATAGCTGCAGCTTTGACTACTGACTCTAATACACTAGAGTGTACACCACACCAGGCCAGGTTCCCACCGCAACTAGCTGAGCTTCCACCACTGCTAGCTGAGCTACAGCTACACCAGGCTCCATCACAGTTGACAGGCCTTCCACCACTGCTACCTGGGCTTCTACCACCTCCAGCTGGGCTTCCACCACTGCTGGCTGGGCTTCAGCCACACCAGGCCGGACTGCAAACTGGCCCCTTTACCACCACTAGCTGGGCTACTACTACCTCAAGATCCACAAGCCTCTTTATCAAGTACGTTGAATACAACAAAGACATTACCACCTGGGACTGTTGTTAGGTTGGGTGAGTCTTTGTCTCTGACTACCATAAATTAAAAGCAACAAATTAATAAGGCCATTAGTAAATATCGCAAATATAAGTTATTTCAAACCCTCAACCATGCTCGAATCGTATGAGACCAAAAAGCTAAACCAAGGGCCCTATTGGGCGGTCACCTGAATATTAGAAGTATTGTATCAAAATGTATCAAAATTGCAGCACCTGCTAGTTGAGTCAAATCTAGACTTCTTATGTTTATCTGAAACATGGCTTCATGCCAGATCTCCAATGGCTGGGTTACATATACCAGGCTACAACATTTTTAGAAAAGATAGGTCTGAGGGTAGAGGAGGAGGGGTGATGTTTTATATCAGGGATCACATAAAATGTAAACAGATTCACTGTTCATGTGTGAACAATCTGGAATGTCTAGGTGTTAATGTAACACTCTCCCCACGAATGTCTTTCATATTGATTGGGATCTATAGACCTCCATCAGCCCCCAGTATTTTTTATGAGGAGTTGCAGGCCATTCTCAAAGAATGTAATTTTAAGAAAGAAATAATTTTACTTGGGGATTTTAATGTAAAGTGGAATTACAGAATAAATAGATACCAATTTAAGTCACTAATAGACAGTCTCTACCTTTTACAACTTATTAAGGAGCCTACTAGAATAAGTAGCTAATCAGAAACATGCATAGATCTGGTTTTTAGCAACAAAGGAGAAAGAAAAAATATACAATATGGTTACAGGTCTATCTGATCATAACCTAATACTCTTCTCAAGAAAACTGTCCAAAAATAGGTTCAATAATCCCACTAGTAAAAAAACAGAATGATTAAGAATACCTAAGAGTGAAATGAACAACATAGAAAATGCCATAAATCTAATAAATTGGTCAGATTATCTTACTCATGAACATGTTGACGATAAATGTAATATATTTATGATATTTATATTATATATATTTATATTTATGAAAGATTAAATTGAAACAGAGAAAAATAAATCACCTTCCATGGCTAAATAGTGAAATATGGTCACTGATGAAACAGCGGGATCATGCACTTAAGATTGCTCTGAAGACAAAAACAACACATAATAGACAAATATTCACTTCTCCCAGAAACAAAGTCACTAAAGAAATCAGGAATGCAAAGGCAAAGTTTTTCATTTATGCAATAAGTAATGCAAGGGGCAATGCAAAGGAGATTTTGACAAACATAAAGAAACTAACAGGACAGAATACTGCAAATAAGAACATTAAGGATCTGCAGCTAAATGATTCAAATGAGATTGCCACACCCCTAAATACATACTTCATAGATTCTGTAAAGAACCTGACTCATAAATGTATTTATTTAACACAACCAAATAGGACTCTGAACACTGCTGCTGCTGTTTTTAATCTGAATGAAGTGACACAATCAGAGGTCAATAGAATTATCTGTGGTCTTAAGAATTCCAGAGCCAAAGATACATTTGATATGGACACTATGTTACTTAAAACTCTTAAACAACCTCTTATTGCTCCAATCACTAGTATTATCAACCAATCAATAAATGAAGGTACTCTCCCTAATTCCTGGAAATCCGCAGTCATTACACCTATTTTTAAATCAGGAGACCCTACAATAATAAGTAACTACAGACCAATTAGCATTCTCCCGGAAGTCTCCAAAATAGCTGAAAAATTAGTGGCTGAACAGCTTATGAGGCACTTGAATAACAGTCCATGCACCTCAAATGAAATGCAATTTGGCTTTAGGAAAAGCCACTCTACTGAGATGGCCACTTGCTATCTTTTGGAAAACATGAAATCAAAATTAGATGCAGGTGGTGTCATAGGGGCTGTCTTTTTTCACTTGCGTAAGGCATTTGACACTGTAAATCATAACATTTTAATGCCTAAAATATCTTATCTTAATTTATCCTTGGCTTCAATAAAATGGATAAAGACAACACAGAGAAAACACCGTGTTAAAGTACACAACATTACATCTGCAATTTTAGAAAATTCTTTTGGTGTACCTCAAGGTTCAGTCTTGGGACCACTGTTATTCGGTCTACACATAAATGACCTACCAAATAACTGTCCATCAAATGTTACTTGTCAAATGTATGCTGATGATGCAGTTGTCTATGTATATGCCAAAACAAAACATCAAGCTGCACAATATTTATCAGCTGCCATGTCTAATGTGTCAAACTGGCTGCAACATTCTCATTTACACCTTAAAGGTATTGTGACATCATTTTTAACATGCTTTTAACACTATTAAAAGTCTTGGCCAACATCCCTCAAATGTGTCTAAAAGAGTGTAACAAGAAAAACTTCACTCCAGTACTCCATTCCTGGCTTTTTATTACAGTGTTTTTTTACCCCGTGAAAAATGCTTCCTTTCCCCCTTTCCTGTCAATCATTGCTCCGCTCCTCCTCCAAACCTCCTCCTCCTCCAGCCATACGCTCACAGCGGCGTCGGAGAGTTAAGCCTGGAGCGACAGGCGAAGCATGCACGGAAAAGCAGGAGGGCGAACCACAGCAAACAATCATAAAAATAAAGGCATGCAAGCAGCACTGTCCCCTTATCTTAAGTCCAGTCAGTGGCCGCGGGTCTTCTTAGCAGTTTTCCTCCGGTGATTAGAACAAAAGAGGCTCTAAACAGCTGCGTGTTAAGCCTCATTTATGGTTCCGCGTTAAATCGACGCCGTAGGGTTCAGCGTACGGTGCGCGTCGCCGCGTAACCCTACGCCGTAGGCTCTGCGTCGGTGTAACGCGGAACCATAAATCAGCCTTTATGGTGCGCTGGAGAGGAGGCAGGGAGCTGGGTGGAGGGGGCGGTGATTTAGCGGGCCCTGACGTCACGGCCCGCCACCAAACCGCCAAACGACCACATAACTGCGGACGCTGCACCGATCCGTCTGTCAATCTCACGCTCCATCGTTCCCTCACTCCTAAACTTAAACTTAAACTTAAACTTAAACTCCTCCACCTGAGGCAGGACTTCCCCCAACCACCCGGAGAAGACACGCCACCCTTTCCCGGTGGAAAACCATGGCCTCAGTTTTGGAGGTGCTGATTCTCATCCCTGCCACGTCGCACTCGGCCTCAAACTGCCCCAGCACATGCTGAAGGTCCCGGTCCGATGAAGCCAACAGGACAACATCATCCGCAAAAAGCAAAGATGAAATCCTGAGGTTCCCAAACCGGATCCCCACCGGCCCCAGGCTACGGCTAGAAATCCTGTCCATAAAAATTATGAACAGGACCAGTGACAAAGGTCAGCCCTGCCGGAGTCCAACATGCACCGGGAACAAGTCTGACCTACTGCCAGCAATGCGAACCAAACTCCTGCTCTAATCATATAGAGACCGGACAACCCTTAATAGAGGGCCCCGGACTCCATACTCACTGACCCCCCACAGAATGGCACGAGGGACACGGTCAAATGCCTTCTCCAGATCCACAAAGCACATGTAGACTGGTTGTGCAAATTCCCATGAACCCTCAAGCACCCTGCGGAGGGAATAGAGCTGGTCCAGTGTTCCGCGACCGGGACGAAAACTGCATTGTTCCTCCTGAGTCCGAGGTTCAACTATCGGCTGTATTCTCCTCTCCATTACCCTGGCGTAGACTTTCCCCGGGAGGCTGAGAAGTGTGATCCCCCTATAGTTGGAAAACACTCTCCGGTCCCCCTTTTTAAAAAGAAGGACCACCACCCCGGTTTGCCACTCCAGGGGTACTGTCCCCTTCCTCCATGCAATGTCGCAGAGGCGGGTCAACCAAGACAGCCCTACGACATTCAGAGACTTGAGGTACTCAGGGCGAATCTCATCCACCCCCGGTGCCCTGCCACTGAGGAGCTTACGAACTACCTCAGTGACCTCGGCTTGGGTGATGGATCAGCACATCCCCGAGTCCACACTCTCTGCTTCCTTAGTGGAAGGCATGTCAGTCGGATTGAGGAGATCTTTGAAGTATTCCTTCCACTGTCCGACGATGTCCCCAGCCGAGGTCAACAGCTCCCCACCTGCACCGTAAACGGTGCCGGCAGAGTACTGCTTCCCCCTTCTGAGGTGCCGAACGGTCCGCCAGAATTTCCTCAAGGCCGACCAAAAGTCTTCCTCCATGGCCTCACCGAACTCTTCCCAGACCCGAGTTTTTGCCTCCAGGACTGCCCGAGCTGTGGCTTGCTTCTACTACTGCCTCTCCTACTGCGTCAGGAGTCCCTTAGGCTAACATAGCCCGGTAGGACTCCTTCTTCAGTCTGACGGCATCCTTTACTTCCGGTGTCCACCACCGGGTTCTAGGATTGCCGCCACGACAGGCACCAGAGACCTTGCGTCCACAACTTCGAGCCGCCACGTCGACACTGGAGGCAGAGAACATGGTCCACTCGGACTCTATGTCCCCCGCCTCCCCCGGGATCTGAAAGAAGTTCTCTCGGAGGTGAGAGTTGAAGATGTCCCTGACAGAGGGCTCAGCCAGACGTTCCCAACAGACCCTCACAATCCGTTTGGGTCTGCCCGGTCTGTCCAACTTCCTCTTCCGCCAGCGCATCCAACTCACCACCAGGTGGTGATCAGTTGACAGCTCGGCCCCTCTCTTCACCCGAGTGTCCAAGACATACGGCCGAAGGTCAGCTGAAACGACAACAAAGTCGTTCATTGACCTCCGGCCTAGGGTGTCCTCGTGCCACGTGCACTGATGGACACCCTTATGCCTGAACATGGTGTTCATTATGGACAAACCATGGCTAGCACAGAAGTCCAACAACAAAGCACCACTCGGGTTCAGATCGGGGAGGCTGTTCCTCCCAATCACGGCTCTCCAGGTATCACTGTCATTGCCCACGTGAGCGTTGAAGTCCCCCAGTAGAACAATGGAGTCCCCAGTTGGAGCACCATCAAGTACCCCTCCCAGGGACTCCAAGAATGCCACTGCTGTTCGGCCCGTAGGCACAAACAACAGTGAGAGACCTTTTCCCGACCCGAATGCACAAGGAAGCGACCCTCTCGTTCACCGGGGTAAACTCCAACACATTACGACTGAAAGGTTGTTATAAACAAGCTCACACCAGCTCGCCGCCTCTCACCCTGGGAAGCTCCAGAGTAGTGGAGGGTCCAGCCCCTTTCAAGGAGCTGGGTTCCAGAGCCCAAGCTTCCTCAAGTTCATTTTACCAAAATGTAAAATGAACTTTATTTGTGACATTTTTAATTCAAAATGTGCCATAACATAATCACAACTAAACGTCCTGATGTTTGGAGGCTTTTTCAGCTGTTCCCAGGGATACATACGTGTTGGTCAAGGTAACCCCATGTGGTTAAAAAGATCACTTCCTGACTTATTTTCTTTGTTCTTGAAGATTAACCGCCTCTCATCTGCAAAATCTTCAGTCATAACTCTCTGTGGAGTTGTCATGTTTAGGAGGTGCGAAACTCACTATACTGCAATAGATTTTAAGCTGTGAAAATTCCAAATGTATAATATATTGTGATTCATATGGTGTTAATTCAACTCTATTTAAATTTTTAAAACAGTACTATAGTTTTTAATATTGAACTGTAACATATAAGGTGTTAATGTAATGGTTTCCACACCCTGTGTCTGAAAACACATTGATTTATTCAGGTTATGTCCCCTCTGGGGTGTACTGGATTATGTCCAGTATAGTGTAGCGGCCTACTTATCTTCCCTACATGAGATTTATGCAGTCTGAGTCCCCCCCCCCCCACGCAAATCTGACCATCTTAGGAATGGAAAACATCCCTACAGAGTTTTTTTATTTTTTCACCAATGAGTTGCCGCCGCCATCTGTAAAATAAGGATGAGAAACCCATAAAAACTTCTTACAAAAACCAAAAAATACAGCTATGCACACAGGTCCTGGATAACTCCAATTTAACTGAAAAATACTTAACTCATCTCAAAACATAAATAAAAAGATGACAAGAAACATTTGGAGGTGTAGCAGAGAAAGATGTGTGGTTGACACCTTTAGGGTAAAACAATGAATACATTTGCTTGTTCTATTTTTAGTTCATCAGGGACTCAGGTGATGATGTTAAGTGGAACATTGACATTCAGGTTGTTATAACCCGGCTTGTTCGGGGGAAGTAAGGCTCTACAAAGAGTAAACAACAGAAAAACGAACATAAGATTATATAGCAAATAAATAGATGCAAGAGACCTCAAACAAGAAATCAAATGGCAGCAACCCAAAAATACTAACTAAACTATAAAACCTCAAAGACAAATAGGCATCAACATGTTCTACTTGACCAGCTGACACTGATGACTGGAGAGCCAGGGTTTAGATCCCATGTCATGGATTGGTTGGGAAGGAGAGGGACCAGACCAACCAGCATGTAGCCAGACCAGGAACACAAGAGTTGTTGCGCTTTCATGTCCAGGTGCCAATCCCGGTTGAGCGACCACACAGCTAAAATCCAGGCCAGCAACCTGGAAGAACTTCATTACAAAAGTTACGAACAGGACTGTGACAGGTGAATACAGGTGAAGAGTTAATGATTCAGGGTGGAGAGACACTCCTTCACAGGAACATGTCTGTTGTTAACAAGCACTCCCATCCCTCCTCCTTGCTCGTGCCTCTCTGTCTAGAAGTTTATTCTGCTTGTATTGTCTGAAACCTGTGTAGAGAGATGTTGGAGTCTGTCGTGTGTTCCTCCATCCATGCTGAGACCCATGAAAAGCAAGAAGCCCAGGACCAGCTGAGGAGCGACAATGAGATGGATGACATGAGATGTCCTTCTGTAAGACACACTTGTCACTTCCATTGAGCTTAAACACAACTCTGACAACTCCAAGCCTTCACTGCAAGGAAAGATCCAGTTACAGTTGCTGTTCTGTTTACCCTTCCCATGGCAACTTAGCACGTGTCACATGAAAGTGATCATAGACGCCGTAGCGTACGGCGTAGACGCCGTAGGCTACGGCGCACCGCTCTCCACTCTCCTTTCTCCGCTTTCGCCGGGATGGAGATGCCGTTGGGCAGGATGCACGTTTGGGTGGGCACAGCCCCCCCCCCATTTTTCAAGTTTTCACCTTTTCAAATGTGAAATGTTGTCACTGAACTCCAAGTCTAGTATGATCAGACACTTTCGACTCAATGTCTTATACAAGCAAATCATAGATTCATATCAGGAATAAGAGTTTGTGTGCATGAAATATGAAGCATTTAATGTAACACCAGGTTTTGTAAGTAAATTGTAGTAAAACACACTGTGCAACTATCGCAGTTCCCCAGGTCGTACAAGTGCCGTATGAATATGAAAGCAATGTTTTCATCAGTGCTCGAGGCTCATTCATTTTATTTGCCGGTGGGTCCCCATTCTCTTGAGCTTCCAGGGATGAAACGGTTAAAACTCCCCTCTGCTTGCTCTCAATGTTGCTTTTTCCTTTTCCAGCCTTGATGTTTCCTTTTTAACTCGTATGAATTCGGGGTCTTGTTTTTGACATTACTTTGGGTTTGGAAAACTTAATCAGCTGCTCCCACATGTAAACAACTTTACTGTTGTCATGGTTACTTATAATAACAGATGTTAAAAATTGCAGGAGGGATCCCTAAAGCATCCAAAGCTGTGTAAAAAGAAGAAAATGTTTCTAAAGTCAGTCCCATGACAGAAAAAATAAGGTCATTTAAAAGCCCATGAGGATTTAATGACAGGAACATCTAGAAGACCAGAGTTATTGCAGTATAGTGTGCTGGCTCTCTAAAACTCAACACGTGATTCCTTTATGATAGGGATGAGTTTAACTATACTGTAAATATACAGTACATACTTTGCAAAACAGATAACAGAGGAGGAGTTCAGGAGGATGACAGATGAGAGCTTTCAACAGTGATTAAAAGATAGCAGTGACTGGATAAACACAGAGCTCCAGCTCCAAGTTTTGTTTGGCTTTTTACTTTCTTTCTCCAAAGCATGTAGTATAGTAAACCATACTATACTGTAAGTATAAAATTAATAGTGAGCTTCTAGCCACGTCTGAAGTATGAAGTGTCCTCCTGAGGCTACAGAACGGTCCCCAGAACAGAGCCAGCCTTCTTTATCAACTTGTTTAGTTTCTTTAAGTCACTGGTTCTGATGCTTCTCTCCCACGGATGACTGCAGATGTGATTCAACTCCCCAAGATAGATTTAACCTCCTAAGTCCTGGCGTGCACATATGTAGATGTTGTCTTAACAGAGGCCCAAAACAACAAGATAAAAAATTGCACCGGGTCTTAGGAGCTTAAAGAAGATATACAACATCTTGCTGCAATCGCTGAAGGACCTAAGCTTCCTCAAGAAGTAAAGTCTGCTCTGTCCTTTCTTATAAACAGTATTAGTGACATGTCCAGTCTGCTGCCCAGGTGAACACAGAGGTATTTATACTCTTCCAACACATCCATTTTTTCTCCCATGATGGAAAAACTATTCAACTTAATCCTGACTTTCCTAAAGTCCCCAAGCATCTCCTTTGTGTTGTACACATTAAAGATGAGATGCTTGATTGTTCCCACACCATGCCACTAAACCAGTTATCTTTACTCTCATCTCTTCTCCATCACTGATTCACCCCACAACTGAAGAGTCATCTGAGTATTTCTGCAGATGACAAGACTCAAACTTGTAAATTAAACTCTTCTTCTTCTTCTTTAGGCTCTTTTCTTTAGGGGTCACCACCACGGACCACCTGTTTCCATGTTACCCTGTCTTCTGCATCGTTGTCCCGCATCATTATACCAGTCTATTCAGTAGCCCTCCTCTCCATGTGTCCGAACCATCTCTGTCTGGCCCCTTTTAATTTATTTCCAGGACGTGACTGACCCTGGCTGTTCCTCTGATTGTTCTCAATCATACCTGCCTCATCACTCCCAGAGAAAATCTAAACATATTCAGGTCTGCCACCTCCAGTCTCTTGGTCAGAGCTTCTGTCTCCAAGATATAGTGAGAGGCCGGGCTCTCTACCGTCCTGTAAACCTGTCCCTTTAATGTTTCCGCTACTCTTGTCTTTCAGATAACTCAAAATACTCTCCTCCATCTTTTCCACCCTGCCTGCACTCTCTTCTTAATCTTTTTTCCACAGTCCTCATTGCTCTCTACAGTACAGCTAGAGCATTTAAAAGCCTGCACCTCTCCACCTCTGCTTTTTGCATCATCACTGTTCTGGCTGCTTCTGTTTCATTTACATGTATGTATTCTGTCTTTCTGAGACCGGCCTTCGTTCCTCTTGTCTTTAGTGCATATTTCCACTTCTCCAGGTTTGTATTCCTCCACCTCTCTACTTTTACTGCAGATCAAAATCTCATAAGCAAACATCATTGTCATAATTGCACTTGTCTAAACTGGTCCGTCAACCTACCCATCGCCGTGGTAAACAAGGACAGGTTGATCCTTGATGCAGTCCCACTTCCACCTGAAACCCTTCTGTTACACCTCCTTGTTGTCATGCTGCTCTCATACGTGCCCTCAATCACTCTAACATACTTTTCTGCTACTTGAGACCTACTCATGCAACGCCACAATTTGTCCCTCAGCACTCTGTCATACACTTTCTCTGGGGAGTTGAATTCCCTCGGACTTTTCCTTGTCAATGAAAGTAAAACAATAAAATACAGAAATAAATATTACTGTTAGGTAATCCAGTGAGGTTTATTTGAAACTCTTTTCGTATATGTTTGAAAAAAGAAATATATTAAAATGATAATATAATACAAAGACATGGGTGTGCAGTATATTTTTCTTCCACGTTTGGAGGACTTGAGACTGTTAGTTCTGTGTAGATCATGAACACAAAATTTGCTGTACTTTATAAAGTTTAAAAGCACAGGTCTCTGAGAATCTAAGCATTAAAACTGCTTCATTTTTGCAGGTGCTGAAACATCTCATCAGCTCAGACTTATTTTAAGAAAACTTTCCTTTAGGAGAATCAGGAAAAGTCATGAAGTCAGGGTGATAAAACAATGTTAAGCACGATTTTGAGCTGCTGAAGGCCGTAGGGTCTCCACAACCACAAACAGAAAGTCCAGCATGAGAAATATTCATAGAAACATCCCTCCTGCTGTTTCTTTGAGTCCAGGCCTCTGCTTGTAGTCCAAGGGAGACGCATGAGCTGCTGGCCAAAGCATGAGGGAAGGGCCGAGGAATGGGAAGCAACACTGGAGGAAAAGTCGCCTTTTGAAGTTGGCCAACAACACAGTTTATATTCAAGTCTCCCACATCTGTCTGCCGCCTCGTGCAAGAATCCAGGAATCCCCCACCCCCTCATCATTGCTGTGACACACACACACACACACACACACACACACACACACACACACACACACACACACACACACACACACAGAAATGCAAACTCGATTCCAATCCACCGGCACAGAGCATGAAAACAAACAATTTCAAGGAAGTTCTTAAGCCAAATGGCAGATAAGCATGGCTGCTAAATGAACAGAATCCTGCATACAGACAGACAGACACACACATGCACACACACGCACAAACGCACGCACGCGCACACACACGCGCACACACACACGCACACTGCTGGAACAGAAGCTAATGACATGAACTGACACTGACCTATTTTCCAAAGAGGGAGATATAAAAAAAGAGTGGACAGATGAAGATTTGGGAGAGGTAAAGAAACTCAAGGGCTTGTTGCACTTTAGAATAATTGTGTGTGTGTGTCTCTTCAAAAAGGACTGCTAAGAGTTCAGATACCCTTCGTGGCTTCAGAGAAAGTGTCATACTAAGCCAGTGTAAAAGGTTGAGTCCTGAGAGCAGAGAACAGTAACAACTAGACTTGAGCGCTGCTGCAGATTGAAGTGATCATAACACAAACACACACACACACATACATCTACTCCGCGCCCACTCCGGCCAACGGCAACTCACTGTATACTCATTTAACAGAGACTCTTGGCTCGCTGCTCCACTATACACCCTCACTGGTTCCTGACTTGTGGAAACAGGAAATCGATGCAGTCACAGAAAGCTGTCGGTCTTTCTGTTGGTTTGCATTTGTTTGACTCTTGTGGCTGCTTCTCCAAGGAGCATACATGTAGATCATGGCAGCTCAATGGCAGATTTCACTTTGTTTCCTTCCAGATCTGAACTCTGTGTGACTCTGATAACATTGAATCAAGAAACAATTTTGTTCTTTCGTCCTCAGGCTGCTTTTTATGGATTTAATTGTTCCACTGAGGTGCTTTAGGCTCTGGGAATGCTTGGTCATATAAATATATGTGTGTGAGGGCTTAGGTTAGTGACCTTGGGATCATCACCACTTTAGTTTATTCAACGAAGTAATTCAAAGAGTTCAAGTTTTGTTTAGTTTTTATTTCATTCTGGATCTGAAGATTACATTCAATGTTTATCATTTCCTGTTTCTGGGGCCGTCATGTCACTAACTGGGTTCAAAGGCAACACACACACACACACACACACACACACACACACACACACACACACACACACACACACACACACACACACACACACACACACACACACACACACACACACACACACACACACACACACACACACACACACACACACACACACACACACACACACACACACACACACACACACACACACACACATAATTTAAAGTCCCTACTGCAGATTCAGCTGCAGACTTTTAATTTCCAGAGTCTTTAGTCAAACATTTAAAAAAGGGGACTTGAAACCTCTCACAATCTTGCCTAGGAGGTGGAGGGAGGAGCTCAAGGTAGTAACATCTATTATCTTTATTAATGAGGCTGCAGCTTTGAGTCCTGATTAATAACTTGTAAAAAGATAACATTTTCAAAATCTACACTAATTATTTTCTAGATTTAAAAAACAAACAGCTGGTTTGTAGAGGAAAAGCAAATACTCTGATAGCTGAAGGTGTATGACCAACTCTGCAAAGTTGACCAAGAAGAATCTTTTATCACAGTTGAATTTCTAGTCATTTTATCAAAACTTCACTCAGGAAACCTGTATGTGCAAATACCTAAATAAATAAAGAATAATTTTCTCATTAAAAAGAAAAAAAAAACATCTGGTTTGTTGTCTTACAGTGTAAATCCGAGGGTCAGTGGTGGTACGGCTCTGGTTCACGTGGCATGCAGAACTTCTCCATCTCTATGGACACCACTGTTATCAAATATGTATATGTATATGTATATGTATATATATATATATATATATATATATATATATATATATATATATATATATATATATATATATATATATGTATATATGTATATATATATATATATATATATATATATATATATATATATACATATATTAAATTTTCAATTCAATTTTATTTATATAGCGTCTAATACAACAGATGTTGTCTCTAGACGCTTTCCAGAGATCCAGAACATGAACATGAACATAAACATAAACATAAACATAAACATAAACCCCTGAGCAATTATTATAAAAACAATGGCAGGTAAAAACTCCCATAGTGGGAGAAAAGCCCGTGTCAGCAGCACACAGCAGGCAGGTGGAAGCAACAGCGGGATGACCAGAGGGGGGGGGGGGGCGGGAACACAGGCCAGAACGCAGCTCCCGAGGCTCCAGCCTGCAAACATGCACAAAAGAGAAAAAAAATATATATATTATATTATATAATAATAATAATACATTTTATTTGAAGGCGCCTTTCTGAACACTCAAGGTCGCCGTACAATGGTTAAAAACAGTGTAACACAATAATAAAAGCTAGGGGGTAAACAAATACTCAGATTAAGTTAAAAAAGACCACAACAATATATTATATTTATATATATATATTTATATATATTTATTCTGTGCAAGGGTTACGCCATCCAGACTTTTTTTTGTTTCAGTAATGACCTTGCTTGACACTGCTGCTCTGACAATAATGAGGAGTTCAGAGTTCACAACTTTGACAACATGTGACAATCAGCAGACCTCAGGAGAACGGCAGGATGGCATCACAGAGGATGCCGTTATTGTCGCCAGTGAGTCGTTTTGGGTGAGGTCCATGTGATCTAGAGGAAATCTGTAGAGTCAGAGTTAAATCAAGAAAACTGCTTAACATGTTTAAAAAAAAATCCCTTTCATTCACACATAAAATATAAAAGTTATGATTTTCAGTTTACATAGAGGCACCTTCAGTCTCTGGTCGTTTACTGTCCAAATTAAATGATGCACAAGTCATTAAATTTAACTAGTGTATAAGCATGTAGGAAATGGCAGAGATAACATTTCAAGCCTTCCCAGCAGCTGCCCTTGCCGAAGTCCCTCAAGCTTGGAATTGTAGGAAGTTAGGAAGCATGTGAATTGTGTGATAACATCTGACAAGATTATCTGAGCAAAAAGGCTTTGAGTGTTGTTTTCCTTTTGATACCCTTTCGCGGTTTATCTCCCCCCCCTTTTTTTGTAGCAGAGCTCTTTCTTTACCCATCAGCTGTCAGTCGTTCAGCAGTCTAAGCAGATCAAGCTGCACCTAACATGTTTAATGAGGCCCAGGCTCACCATGCCTCTCTCAGAGGCCGATGGGGGTAACAGCCCCAAAACTATCCACAAAGCTGTGCAGTTTGACATATAGTCATCATTTTGTGCTGTATGAAAATCTACAAGTGAAAAGTGATGAAAAGAGCGATAGAAGTTATTGTAATCTAGACTGTTTACTACCATCCGTTTTCACTGCCCCATCAGACACACATCTGTTTCAAGAACACAATAATCCTATTAGAAGTGCAGGATGTTTTTGTTGTTTGTGTCTGTGGTTTCACCGGATGCGTGTTTGCAATATCCCCGATTGAAAAGGGCCGTTTTAGAAATCTTGCCATATGGTATTGGATCAATCAAGTTGATGCGATGCAGGACATAGACTGTATTTACAGAGCCAGAGCTCCATCTTGTGGTTCAAATAATAAAAATCAGTCTGAATCTGATCTATTAATCCATGAAATTAGTCTACTAAGTAGATATTTTTTTTACAAAAGTACGAATGACAATAAAACCACAGAATATAAACAGGTGTCAAGTCCAAATAAATATGCACAGCTGGTTTTTGTATGGTTTGGTTGTTGTTCTGTAATTAAATAGATTCTTGACTGCACCTTTCAGAATATTGATGTTATATTTAGAGCTTTTGTATTTACAATGGGTTGCAAAAGTATTCACCCCCCTTGAACTTTGTGACCTTTTGCCACATTTCAGGCTTCAAACATAAAGATATAAAACTGTAATTTTTTGTGAAGAATAAACATCAAATGGGACACAATCATGAAGTGGAACGAAATGTATTGGAAATTTCAAACTTTTTTAACAAATAAAAAACTGAAAAATTGGGCGTGCAAAATTATTCACCCCCCTTAAGTTAATACTTTGTAGCGCCACCTTTTGCTGCGATTACAGCTGTAAGTCGCTTGGGGTTTGTCTCTATCAGTTTTGCACATCGAGAGACTGAAATTTTTGCCCATTCCTCCTTGCAAAACAGCTGGAGCTCAGTAAGGTTGGATGGAGAGCGTTTGTGAACAGCAGTTTTCAGTTCTTTCCACAAATTCTCCATTTGATTCAGGTCTGGACTTTGACTTGGCCATTCTAACACCTGGATATATTTTTTGTGAACCATTCCATTGTAGATTTTGAAAATTGGGTGTGCAAAATTATTCACCCCCTTTACTTTCAGTGCAGTAAACTCTGTCCAGAAGTTCAGTGAGGATCTCTGAATGATCCAGTGTTGACCTAAATGACTAATGATGATAAATGGAATCCACCAGTGTGTAATCACGTCTCTGTATAAACGCACCTGCACTGTGATCGTCTCAGAGGTCTGTTTAAAGCGCAGAGAGCATCATGAAGAACAAGGAACACACTAGGCAGGTCTGAGATACTGTTGTGGAGAAGATACAAAAAGATTTTCCCAAGCTTTAAACATCCCAAGGAGCACTGTTCAAGTGATAATATTGAAATGGAAGGAGTATCAGACCACTGCAAATCTACCAAGACCTGGTCATCCCTCTACACTTTCAGCTCATACAAGGAGAAGACTGATCAGAGATGCAGCCAAGAGGCCCATGATCACTCTGGATGAACTGCAGAGGTCAGAGGTCACCTACAGCTGAGGTGGGAGACTCTGTCCATACGACAACAATCAGTCGTATACTGCACAATTCTGGCCTTTATGGAAGAGTGGCAAGAAGACAGCCATTTCTTAAAGATATCCATATAAAGTGTTGTTTAAAGTTTGCCACATGCCACCGGGGAGACACAAACATGTGGAAGAAGCTGCTCTGTTCAGATCAGACCAAAATCTAACTTTTTGGCAACAATGCAAGACGTTATGTTTGGCGTAAAAGCAACACAGCTCATCACCCTCAACACACCATCCCCACTGTCAAACATGGTGGTGGCAGCATCATGGTTTGGGCCTGCTTTTCTTCAGCAGGGACAGGGAAGATGGTTAAAATTGATGGGAAGATGGATGGAGCCAAATACAGGACCATTCTGGAAGAAAACCTGATGGAGTCTGCAAAAGACCTGAGACTGGGACGGAGATTTGTCTTCCAACAAGACAATGATCCAAAACATAAAACAAAATCTACAATGGAATGGTTCACAAAAAATATATCCAGGTGTTAGAATGGCCAAGTCAAAGTCCAGACCTGAATCAAATGGAGAATTTGTGGAAAGAACTGAAAACTGCTGTTCACAAACGCTCTCCATCCAACCTTACTGAGCTCCAGCTGTTTTGCAAGGAGGAATGGGCAAAAATTTCAGTCTCTCGATGTGCAAAACTGATAGAGACAAACCCCAAGCGACTTACAGCTGTAATCGCAGCAAAAGGTGGCGCTACAAAGTATTAACTTAAGGGGGGTGAATAATTTTGCACGCCCAATTTTTCAGTTTTTTATTTGTTAAAAAAGTTTGAAATATCCAATACATTTCGTTCGACTTCATGATTGTGTCCCACTTGATGTTGATTCTTCACAAAGAAATTACAGTTTTATATCTTTATGTTTGAAGCCTGAAATGTGGCAAAAGGTCACAAAGTTCAAGGGGGGTGAATACTTTTGCAACCCATTGTAGATATGCAGGTAGATATTCAGATTTTCACAAACAGCTGAGCCTTTAGAGAGCAAATGGCCCTCAGGTAAATCCTTTAAACCATGCTCCAGGACGCAGGCAGAACACAGCTTTTATTTTCATCCAGCAGTAAAACTGGGGACTTTCAGGTTAAAGCCCCATTTTTCATTGTAGGATTTACTTATACTTGTTGATCAGTTCAGAAAACCTAGATATGTTCTTGGTCTCTACAGTCTGGGTTCTGCATCTCTACTCAGATTTTGTTACTTAAAATGTGCACGAAACATCTGCGGATATAAAATAGCAATACTTTTCCTTCTTCGGCTGAGTCACTTTAAATTTAATTGAAATTAAGATGACTTCAAGCAGCAAAATTTAACTCTGTCACATTTCCTGTCTGCTGTTGTTCCTGAGCATTTTTATGTATTTGAAGGAGCGCTCATAACTTTAGCCATCCTCAGTCTCTTTAATATGATAATTCATTAAACACATACGCTCAGTTAATACTTGAATTCAGTCTCCCTCATATTTGTACAGGATGTGGTACTGAGCATGCTGACTATCAGTTAAACATACAAGAGAGGACAACAAACTTCCTGTTTATTGGTCCCAGGTGAAGTCTGAATGGCCCTCTGAAGTCCTGACCTGTCACTCTTCTGTCCTTTGTCCACGAACAACATTCAGATAACAGGTGGTTGTATTTCCATGTCCAAACAGTTAGTGGTATTTATACGAATGTCCACGGTCAACAAAGTACTACTTTGTGTTAAACTGTGATAAACATGTTGGTTTTCATTAACGTGTGTGAGCAGCCGAGAGGTCACTCCGTTTCAGGAGGTGATGAGCTTGCACTTATTTTGGAGGAGTAGGAAGTGGCAGTTTGATGGTTTTTACTAAAAAAAAAGGTGTTTTATTGAAAACAAAATAGTCCACAAATAGTGCAGAAGTCACCGAACTGGGGATGGAAAAATAAACCCAACCAAAAACAGACAGGTTTGCAGTTTCAGCATCGCTAACATTCCCTCCAACAGACCTACCCTAATCTCTTTTGAGACTGGTGCAGGCACCCTTAAATACTACCAATCTTAAATCGCTTAAATTCTAGCTCTTCAAATTCCTTGTCCCCGCCTTCAACAAAAACTATTCAAAGAAACTTTAGAGTTTCATCATAATTGTATTTTGTGCTAGCTGTGTATCATTTTATGTCACAATATCACATACGTGACGAAAAGACTCAAGAGTGTGATGGAGTAACAGACCAAAGAAAAGTCAGTTTAGATCGGACCTATAGGGGGAGCTGATAAGCTAAAAACAGCCAGAGCTCCTTTGTGCTGCATTAATACCATCTTTCATTGGCACATCTAGAAACTGGAGCTAGTCCTTATTATTTACTTAACAATAAAGAAATTACTAACTCGCTATGGGCCTGAACTTTGAGTAAACAACAGCAAATGCAGCTTGTGACACCAGATGTTCTGCAGACCAGCTGCTGGTTCGCAGCACAGAAACCGAAAGGGCTAAGAATTTGCTTCTGTAAGAAAAAGAAAAGGGGCATCGTATTATCCAATAAACAGTCCAGTTTCTGTAATGACCAAATAGAACCTCGATGTCCCCTCAAACTGATGCAGTTGCAATGACCACAGCTCACCAGAAATCATGTTCAATGTGCTGGGAGGCTGTTTTAATATTATCAGGCAACTAAAGGGTTTACATTTTTTTCTTTTTTACAATTTTTTTTAACATGAGCAAGGTGTTCTTGGATAAAAAGGACAAAGAGAGAGAAACAACTGTTAAAACTTCATATATACAAGTAAGAGAGTATGAGCATTAGTGTGTTTGCAGGATGGGCTGCTTCAGACACAGCTCACTGCTTCCAGAAATGATGGGCAGCTGCTTCTCCATGTGGAATCGCACCAGGTGGCCGACGCTCTGAAACACCTGGTCACGTGTGCGCACCTGGTGATGATAATCACACAAAAATCACCAACAGCAAGCTCAAAAACTGCAGCCATACTCCTTTCATCATGTGTAAGTTTGAAAAGTAAATCCGACACTTGCCTGCCCGTGAGGATCAACCAGCAGTATGTGCCGCACGGCTCCTCCCTCCACACCACTGAGGACATACTGACCACACGCAGAGCTGCTCTCTCGGACCAGGAAATCTCCGCTGCAGGTGAGAAGGGACTCTGCCTGTTCTCTGGCCAGCCTGGGATAAAGGACAGAGAGGTCACGGAGAAAGGAACCAGACATACACATTCACAGACGGAATATTAAAGACTCTAAGTCCTTGGTGGGAGAAAGTACAGAGATGTTGATTACTCACCTGCCGTGAAACCAGCCTTCTTCCTGGATCAAGTTCTGGACCTGAGTCTCAGAGAGAGAACTGAGTTGGTCAGCGCCGGCACCGGACTTCGCTGAGTGATGGAGACAAAACGTAAAAGGAGCAAAACAGTTAACAAATCATTTGCTCAGACAAATATTTTCCGTTAGGACGATAAAATTCATCAGGATTTAGCAGGTCTTAGAATTAGCGAGATAAAACCTCAGATGAACACTAGCATATGACATAGCACACTGTTTATTTATTTATTTAAAACTGCAAAAATGAAGAAGCATTCAAATATGTGTTAACAAAATTCCAAAAAGGAAAGACATCAGCGATCCTCTCAAAGAAGAAAATTGTTGCTGCCCCTCAGTCAGGTGAAGGCTATGAGGGCATAATTTAACAATTTAGAGGTCATTGTTCATTGTACAGTGAAGAGATGATCAAAACTAGAAAACATACAAAACTGTTAATTCTTCTGGGGGTGAATGTCTCAGCAAATCTCAAGTCTCAGCAGAGAGGGCGGAGTTGTTAAGACCAACGGCAATAGCGAGACTGCGAGACGGCGTCATTTTCAAATAAGCGATGAATTAAAATGGATGCAGCAAAGAACAGTGGTCTGAGGAAGATACAGCCTGTGTATTAGCAATATGGTCCACGGAGGGTGCTACGCGGACCAAGTCCGTATTAGAGCAAATAAGTTGTGGTTGCTTAAATTTTCGTGCTGTGTTCAGGGTTCCCTGCTACGCTATACATACTGCATGCTGTCACTTCGATGTAACGACATAAACAAAGCTTTACACACTACCTCACCATGCAAACGTCATGCAAACTGCCATGCATGGCGGTGGCGGCATAATGATTTGGGCTTGTTTTGATTTAGGCACCTTGCCGTCATTTATTCACCCCTTAACTTTTCTTCATGCCAAATTAAAATGTTAAATGTGACAACATGGCTGTTTGGCAATATCAAGTATGGCAAGTTTGGAAATAATCAGTCACTCATTCTTGAAACCTCGACGAGGAAAAATAGATGGAAGGATTCAGTTTGGTCTTTCTGCTATTGGAACGGCGGCATAATTGATGATGTTTCAGTTGTTCAGGACAAGAATGAAGATGCTGCCATTACCCAAAATCCAGACCGCAACCTGACTGAAACGCTACTCTGGGATCTGAGTTGTGCATTGATGGATTCACTGAAACTCACAACATGAACTACTTCAAGTTATTACTAGGTTAAAGATGGGTCTATAACATTGAGTCATAGATTGATGCCGAACTGCTTTTGTATTTCAGCTTAGTTATGTTCAATGAATAATGACATTGTGTAACATGTCGTGTAGCAGTTCACGTAAAGTTTTATCCAACTAATTTAAAGACCCTGTGAGGTACCGGACGGAGTATTATCCTGATTATTATTACTTACATCATACATAAAACCTTAGAATTGAATGGTTGTACCTGTGTTTACAGCTGAACACACTCACAGTTACAGTATGTCAGTACGCACATACACACACACACACACACTGTTGGGCTTTTACCTGCATATGAAGCAGAAGTTTCTTCTGCGATGGAGCAGTTCTCATACAGCGAAACAGGTGGAGACAAACGGACCTGCAACAGCATTCAGTGAGTCACAAACAGGAGGTGACATGTCTTCCTCGTGCCAGTGTGTGTGTTTGTGCATTGTGAGGTTGTGACAGGAAAGATGCTGATTCAATTCCCAGAATGATCGCCGGTTAACAACATTCTCTTAACTACTGAGCAAGGCACTTCCTGTTCAATCACTTCTCTGCTGTCACCACTCTAGGGTGTAATCGTGTGAACAGTTATTGCTCCATGAATAATCCTGCATAAAGGTAGAGCACAAAAATATGTGCAGTTTTTTGTTCTGTGTCATGTTAACATCATCTTAGATCCTATTAGACAGCTTTATTTTGTAATACATTGAATTCATATAGTTTGATTTTGATACATTACATCATTATACCGTGATGACAAGAAACCAATGTCTGCATCACAAAGCAACTTTAAATGTGAAGAAGACTGCAAGACACAACCAAAAGTAATTGAATCATATTTTTTTGAAATTGCTGTTTTAAAGAGCACAAACAACTGAAAATGTTTTGCCGGTTGGGCAGTGTTTTAGTGCTATGATAAACTCCCACCTCCTGTGTGTTAGAGTGCTGTTTGTTCTCCGTCCATGTAACCTGCGGGTCCTCTTTTCCACCAGGCGGTGCTGTCTTGCTTGGGATGATGTTGTAGTAGACCCGATGTGAGCTGACTTCACCCTCGATCTTAGGCTTTCGGTCTGTTGCTGTTTCCTCCGAGCACCATTTAGGACAGATTCTCACAGATGACCTGTGTGCAGAGATGTATGTAAACCTAGATGTTGATGACTCATAAAAACTCACTACACTGTGTTGCACTAACAAGTGGAAAACCTTGGGGAGAGGAGTGTGGATGTTTGGCTGAGAAGCTGTCTGAAGCAGGTCTCAAAGGCCTGCCCGATGCTGCTGATGACCTCATTGGCACGACCTTGAGGACACTCCAGAATGTGACAGGCTACCAGAGAGTGAAACAAAGATCGTGATGTTTCCATTAGGGTTGCCACCCGTCCCGTAAAATACGGAATTGTCCTTTATTTGAGAAAAAAATGTTGCGTCCCGTTTTGAACTAATACGGGACACGATTTGTACCGTATTTTAATTAACTTTTACACCATATTCTAGTTGAATTATTGAAATAAATTAACTTTTACACCATATTCTAGTTGAATTATTGAAATAAATTAACCTTTACACCATATTCTAGTTGAATTATTTAAATAAGTTAACTTTTACATCATATTCTAATTGAATTATTGAAATAAATTAACTTTTACACCATATTCTAGTTGAATTATTGAATTAAGTTAACTTTTACACCATATTCTAGTTGAATTATTGAAATAAATTAACTTTTACACCATATTCTAGTTGAATTATTGAAATAAATTAACTTTTACACCATATTCTAGTTGAATTATTGAATTAAGTTAACTTTTACACCATATTCTAGTTGAATTAATGAAATAAATTAACCTTTACACCATATTCTAGTTGAATTATTGAAATAAATTAACTTTTACACCATATTCTAGTTGAATTATTGAATTAAGTTAACTTTTACACCATGTTCTAGTTGAATTATTGAAATAAATTAACTTTTACACCATATTCTTCACCTGTAGGCTATATTATACATCTGGGCTGATGTGGACATACGTAGCATAGGAGGATATTTCAGATGCTAGTATGGTTGTCTGTCTGTACAGTCATGCAAGTTCAATGCTATTAAAGCACTTTAAACTTTAAATCAAGGCATTTTGTTTTTTCATATAAAATAAACACATTTTTATTCAGTTTAGAAGTTTTGGGGCTTTTTTTTGGCTCCTGCGCTGCTGAAATCAGGACGTCCCTTATTTCTATTTCTGAAAGGTGGCAACCCTAGTTTCCATACCAATAAAAAAAAACAACACTTTTTTCAAAACAAAGCAGAAAACTCAAGTAGAAATCGCCAGTTGATTTTAGTCCCAGACAACACCTTACCTCTTTGATTGACAAAGTCCTTTGCAACATAGGCAATGTACTCCGCCATGTCCTGTTAAATAAATAAGAAAAAAGATGTATGTTCAACAGCAATCAAAATGCTGATGGATATACAGTATTCAAAGAGCATGTCAAGCAGCTTGTTCAAGGTTTCATTACCTCAAGTTTGTTTGGATCAGTTTGAACAAGCAAGGGGTGTCGCAATGAGTCTTAGAGTAGCAGTTTTATGAAGCAATCTAACCTGCTCTTGTTAAAAAAGTATTCTTCGGTAATATTGTCAAGGAAATATTTGATGGTGAGAGCAACAGCTCCAAAGTCGCTCTGGAGTATTTAAGTCTTAAAATGGTAAGGATAAGTTTCAACATAAAAGCCTCCTGATGTCGGAAAAACCTCTCCTACGCTGAGTAATGCTGCAGCAGCAAAATCACTGAGTATACTGACATTAGAGTGTGTTTTATTATGTAAAAACTTTACATTCTTGATTGGAAAAATGTGTTATTTTTTATTATATATTTCTGCCCTTTGCAAGTTCGCAACAGCCACTAACTCTGAACAGTTGTGGCACATTTCATCAGTGAAAACAACTAAATCAGATTTTTTCCATACATGGGCCATCATATACATTGACTATTTGATTAATTCACTCAGTCTGCAACGTATGCAGGAGCAGAGTCAGCTATGTTTCACCACAAAGCCTCTGTGGCAGATTGACTTTAATTCTCTGAGCTCATGTGCCCAAGCTAACTGAGCAGAGGCTTAGAGCATAGCACAAGTAGCTAATTAAATTTTGAGCTGTAATCCCGTTCATAGATTTACTTGCACTGTGCTCCTCAGAAACACTTGTTCTCTCCAACCTTTTATCAGCGCCTCTGCACTGATTTCAAATTACAGTGAAACATGGCAATGTGCACACAGCAGCCATGAGTGAGTTTATGAATCAGATAAAAGTAATTTGTTTTAGAGACAACCGATGAGAGGTAAAGATGATGGAAGCACATGTTAGCTGTGATGGGTGCATTACTTCACTGACACAAGGAGTTAAGTACCAAATGGGGAGTACAATACTTACTCCATGTTATTTGGTCGACATGTTTATGGCAAATTAATGTTTTCTATTGTCTCTTGAATTCCTTTGTGAAGGAATGGGTAAAAATCTAAAGGATGTTAAGAGTCTGTGTCCTCTGCTCTGGAAGCTGCTTCAGGCTTGAATTTTTTTGTGGGAAACACATTGTCAGAGATAAAAAGAGAAATAGCTGATTTTGGAAAATAGTTTTTTCCTACATCCTATACACATAAATTAATTACCCAATTCCCCAATTAAATTTGTAATGCTCCTTAACTGTATGTCTTAACATCCTTTACTTCTATGGATAGGAAACATTCTTTGGATAAAACAATTTTACACACAAAGTCTCCACTTGTTTCTGGCACCTGAAGAAATTTGCCGTAATTCACATATTTGCTTCTCCTTATTGAAACTCAAATAAATTCGGAGAATTCTAACTCTAACTACCAAATAGGATGCGATGGAAGTTATCCACAACAGAGCACTGTTTTAATGCTACCTAAGTTTGGTGACCTCTTGCGCTTAAACACTATTTTGCAATACAAAGTAGAGTTTTATTGACATATACCTCTTTGACCCTGCACAAGGACTTTGGGAACTAATGAAAACAGGCTGAGATGGTGTGGAAAATGCAAATTTGAACCAATGGTGATTTGAATGAACAAAAGAACAAATGGATGAAACTCTGATTCATTCATTTACTTTTGTAAATATTCAGATACTATGAACTGAGGATTAGTCAAACAATGTTTCCTCATCTTTATTTATTTCTTGAAATCTGCAACCATTTTACACGTCTGGTTTAGCCCTGCAACACTTTCCAAAAACAGTTGGTAGGAAGTTAGTGTTAGTCAGATAAAATAATGATGCTGTTTCAAACAGGTGACTGTAATCATGGAGCAGCAGCCCTGCTCTTGCCGTGCAGGACACACTTTCCTGCATGTTTTAGATGTTGCTCTCCTCTAACACACGGCTCATTTTAGTAGGCCTTTGACGGACTTGTGTAGACCTTGATGACCAGCTGATGGTGATCCAGTCAGGTGTGTGTGAAACATCTAAAACATGCAGGACATCCGGAGGACCACGGCTGAAGAACAATGGTTATCACAAAAGCAGCATCCATGAAAAGATGGAGTCTCTGAGGAGCAAAGATGGGCAGAAGAGCTCCACCAGGCAAACCTATGAGAAAAATTATGGAAATGTATTTAAAAAAAATCTCTTCTAAGAAAGACTAAGACGTTTTCACTTTTCTTCTCATGCCACGCATAATATGACTAACTATTCAGGAGCAATTTCAGTGAGTAAGGGACAATTGTTTAAGCTTATGCTGAAAAACCATGAATTCTGATCCCTCAGGTAGCATAAACAAGAACCAGGACATTTTGAAATGAAAAATGTGATTATCCCACACTGTTGCAGAACTTAAGATGTATTTGCTGGAAGAACTGGACAAACTGAGACCTTTAATGCCTAATTGCTTGGCATCTTCAGGGTTGTGAGATAGAATGACTACATAACAAAAAAAGGAAAAGCTTTACCATAGAGTTTTTGTAAAGTGATGCAGGTCAGAAATGTCAGAAATAAAGTTGATGAAAATAGAACATAAAAAGGTGCTATATAAATGCTAGTTGTTATTATTACTATTATTATTATTATAAAATATCTTGAGTCACATTTTCTATGGTGAAATTAAAAAGAGTCAAAGTTAAACCAGAATCGCCCTTTCTCTCTATTTTTTTTTTCTCTTGTGTACCGACTTTTCAAACCTGGAGTTGCATATGGGACGGATGGGAAAAAGGACAAGTAGGAAGAATAACTCAATAATTTTTATAACATAAAATCAGAAAAACTCACTTCAGCAATTTCCACATTAATGTTTTTTTGAGATATAACCTATGTGATCCTGACCAATTCAATTTTGTACTCTTCCTCATATACACCTTTGAGTGTCTTTAATCAGCAAGAAAAACACCCTTCATTCACAAGTCCAAGAATAATTTTTTTCTAGTTAAAGTCTAGAGTTTCACTTTTCCTAGTTAGATAATATCCTATAATTGCTCACTGTCTTCTTAAAAAACAGAAAGATTGAAAGTTGGGTTGGAAATAACCTAATATTCCACATGTGGCAGGAAAGAAAGTAGTAATTTAATTAAATCAAACTACTCAGTGTGCATGTTTTTTTGCACACATGCTAGCTTGTTTGTGTCCATCTGTGACTGTGAATGTGTTTATAACAACATCTGAGAGCATGAACCTACTGGGTCTCCTCCAGAGGCAAATGAAATGGCCTGCATGGGGTGGTGGGCGATCCTCTGTGGCAGAAAAAGTAGGAGAAAGCACAAAGGCAGGGAAGGTTTTCAGCCAGCCATCTAGATAAGTGTACAGTTTAATGTAGTTAAACATGTTCAGGCTGTTACCTGTAAGGAGGACGCTGTAATCAGAGTCATGCTGTCTGTGGAGACAGTGAGGATCACTCTGCTCCCAGAAAACTGCATGTTGATTTTACCCAGAACAGCAGGCAGGCCCTTGGACGGAGTCTGATGATGACAGAATTCACATTACTCCAGCGATGCCTCTGGTGATTGCCTTTGTGTGCGCCTGCATATATGTTTGTGCCTTACCCTTTTATTTTTCACTGCAGTTTTCATTGACGTCCTCTCACACAATCTGCTGATTGCCTCTCTGCACAAACACATACACACATACACCCATATATAAGCATGTACACACTCAAATGCACAAGCACTGTGTGACTTGCAAGTGAATAAAGTGGAAGGAAATGACATTACAGGCAGCTCATCTACTGTACAATGAAATACAACACTTTTTTTCGTTCAAGATATACGCACATTATATGTATTCAGATTGCTAAATTCAAAAGATCCAATATTTTTCTTGATAACTTTTATAAGCATTTCTATTTCAGATTGAGATTTTACATTGACAAACATCACATTTGTACAGACCTAAACATTCATGTAAGAACATTTTACCAAAAACAATGGGTTGGGAATCTGGCAATAAAATGTAAAAGTTGTGTTTAATATTAAAATAATGATAAAGAAGAAACACCTGGATGAACGTGTCACTAAACGTAACTAAATTAATGTTAGCATGTTAGCTGCATCATGAGTGATTTTAGAGGGGATGTAAAGGAAAAAAGAGAGAAAAGAACATATTTTCTTTGGTTTAGAGCATATTTTTGTGTAAGCGCAAGATTCAGAAAGGCCACTGTCTTCTCTGGACACTTTGATGTGCAAAACTATTCAGTGGTCCCACAGACAACATGTGAAGTTATTCTTGAAAATGATGTGTCCCATGTTCTCTGGGCTGACAGGAAGACTGACCACGCTACATGTTAAGAGAAATTGCATCTGTGATGAGGGCACACACTGCATGTGATGTGCATTCACGTATGAAGGTTTAGGAACATTTTCAGAGAAGGTCTTGCTTATTTCAGTGAAACAATGCTACACCATGTTGTGCATGTGCTACAATGTTGCTGTGCAATGAAAGCATCCAACATAATAGTAAAAATATATTTTTTTGTACATGTTTTACTTGCGTCAACTTCAGTCAAGTTGCATGACAAATCTTGGGAAGTCTTTCACCCTTTAATTATGCAATGTATTTCTGATTAAAAGGAAAGACGAAACATAAACATAAAAGATTTTTCTTAAAAAAAACATCCTCACAAAGGTATTGAACTGAAAGCTACATATCACTTCTATAAATATTTCAACTCATTGTTGTGAAATCCTTCTGAAATATATTGAAATACGAGCTTGAGGTACTAAAAAGTGCATTAACATACTATTTACCCCTCATACAGGTGTTAAAGGTGAAGAGTTGCATGAATGAACTCAACCTTGTTCATGTCAATGATAATAGTAATGTCAAACGTGTCTTCACATTTGATGTTTTTGAGTAATGCAGTCTTTAGAGACCAGATATGTTGGTCAGAGAGGTCAAAGCATACAAACATGCAGAAGTAGCATATAACTATGTAGGTAACTGAAAGAACCGTTCTTCTCTGTGAAAACAAACTGTGTGTAATTGACTGCGGTCTCTCTCTGGCTCTCCTTTTAATAAGACTATGAGAGATCATTAGGAGGAAATTCATCTAATTAGATTTTCTGCTTCATCATTCACCAGCGCTGTTTTGAACAGAGCCTGCTGTGTGTTGGCATCCGCCACTGGGATGTCAATATGAAATGATGACGAGAAAGGCCTGGTTTATGAAACATACATTTAATTTAATTTCCCCTCTTTGATTTTTTTTTTTTTTTTCTATTTTCTTTTTAATAAGCGTTGCATGTCTGGCTGGGCAAATATATGGTAAATGAGTTTAGACTGATTACATTTTTCATCCCATTTCCATTCTCCTTTGACTATACATGAAAAAAAGAAAATAAAAATCACGTGACATGACATGCCGTGTGAAATGACATGTCAGATAAGAACATACCCGTGCTTGAATGCTTTGGCCACCTGTGATGGACACTCAAAACTGCATGTGAGGAGTGCTACAGTACTGTACGTAACAACTTTCCATTTTGTGGGTGATGTTGATAATTTTTTGAAAAAGCCAAAGTCTCTGAGATTCCTGGCCCATCTGACCGGGACTGGGATGCAGGACGATGGCTTGTATCCTTTGATGGTCCATACTTTGATTGAGACGCGGAAAGCTTTTCCCTTTTAGGGGTTGCCACATCAGATCATTGGGTTCTGTATATTGATTTTGCTTATGTTTTATGTGGGATGTTGTTCTTGACACAACCCTCCCCATTTATTTGGGTGTGAAAACACTGGATTTGGACCCTTGTCAAGCTGCGGGTTCAGTGTCCTTTTTTGGGACACTTTGGCACTTTGGCAATTACCGGGACTGGGGATAGATCTGGAAATGCTCCAACTGGAAGGCAACAGGCTCTACCCACTACACCACAGAAGCCCCTCTCTTTTCAAATATTTAAGATAATTAAAAATCATAGACACTGTCTTTCATCTTCAACTTTTATAAAAAATGGGGTGTTAAGTTGGCTTCTATAAATTATTAGGACTAAATCCAGTCTTCCATCTTCCAGTGCAGCGTTTCCCATGTAACACGGGCTGCGCTTTCATTAGTACAGTTGAATACAGAAGGCTATGTGCACAGTTTTCTTACATAGTACACAGTGTGTGAATGAATTATGTCCCAATTTAAAACTACTGATTCACTCTTACAGATGGACCGCCATCCTCTTTTTGACCAAACATGTAACAAACGAGTACCCCCCCCCCCCTTACACTGTGTTGACAAGATGACAAATAGAGAATTGCTCTTCACTCAATTCTTTACCATTATTTTTCTCCAAACTAATTTTGGCCAAAAAATTCACTTTATACATATATGTGTGACACTGAAACGATAGTGAAAGCACAAGAGATGTTTATTTTATCTCCTCTGAAGAACATTGCCAGAAATTTGACTTTCTAGAAATCCTACGAGCGCTTCATTCAAAAAACTTCATGATCTTCCAGACCTCCATTTGACCTCCACCCTTCCTGTTTACTGACATTTCTTAATCGCATTACTTACCGAGGAAGCAGCAATCTTCTTATAAACTTCTCCAGCTCTCTGGGTATTATTTATTTGAATTTTCAGGGCTTTAGATGACTGTTCACCAAGTCCATGGCCTCTCGATATTGGATCACAGATTTCTAAATCTTTCACATTTGCATAAGATGCCTTTTCCTAACATTGTGACTATGGAAAAAGGCCACAGTAAATCAAAATAAGCAGCAGGTAAAAGTGGAAATATGTGCAAAGACAAATAATGTTGGAAATATAAAGATAAACAAAAGAAAAACTAAAATCTGGATATGTAGAGAAAAATGACAAAACTTAGTCAAAAAACCATGTTATTTTCATGTATTTGTTGTTTATTTTTTCAAGTATATGTTTAAAAAAAAAAGCATTTGATTTACTTAATATAAGTACATATTCCTATTAATCTCATTTACCTTAGATGTAATTGTTTCCCTTTATTTTTAGTCATCATTCTCTCCCTTCTTTAGTTTTCTTTTCCCTCAGGTTCACTCTGGTTTAATTCTCAATTTTTTGTCAGTTAAGTTTAAACTAGAGCTGACTACCTCTTTCTCGTGGACTGTGGTAAAAGCACGAGGTAACTACAGGACTGTCTCAGAAAATTAGAATATTGTGATAAAGTTCTTTATTTTCTGTAATGCAATTAAAAAAACAAAAATGTCATACATTCTGGATTCATTACAAATCAACTGAAATATTGCAAGCCTTTTATTATTTTAATATTGCTGATTATGGCATACAGTTTAAGATTAAGATTCCCAGAATATTCAAATTTTTTGAGATAGGATATTTGAGTTTTCTTAAGCTGTAAACCATGATCAGCAATATTAAAATAATAAAAGGCTTGCAATATTTCAGTTGATTTGTAATGAATCCAGAATGTATGACATTTTTGTTTTTGTAATTGCATTACAGAAAATCACAATATTCTAATTTTCTGAGACAGTCCTGTACATTTTTTTTTTAACTTGTGAAAGATGCAAGTAAACTTTCTTTTTGGGTCACAAAATCTCAGGGGTCAGGGGTGTGTGTGTGTGTGTGTGCGTGCGTGCGTGCGTGCGTGCGTGCGTGCGTGCGTGCGTGCGTGCGTGCGTGCGTGCGTGTGTGCGTGTGTGTGTGTGACTCCTACCGTGTCACTTGGATTCTGGTATCAAAGTCGAGGGTCCTCATGGATTGGGTCACTTCCACACTGCCCATGTACTTGAAAAACACAACAAAAGCACAGATGAAATGTGAGTGCTCTCAAATGATGCAGGCAAAGGCCCCACCCACACAGCCAGCTTAGTCCGCCCCCGTAGCACCTCAAATCTGCCCAGCTGTGCTGTTTAAATCACATGGAAGCAGCTGTTACGCCCCTGTTCCGTCTCGGGTCGTAGCAACGGGGGTGTAACGAGAGAGAAATGAGTGCCATGTGAATTGGAACTATGGAAAGGCATAACAGCGGTGAGAAGATGACTGCAAACTCGATGCAGACGGCCCCGCAGGTGACAGCAGCGTTCAAGCGTAACACCAACTCCTTGCCAAGTGACTGCCGAGATAAAGATGCAGTTACCACGAATACTCTGCTTTGTTTGACCACATGAACTGGCTGTACAATGAACTTTGTTGCTTGACTTGTGGTACCAGCTGCTGGGCGAACCTTGTTGCCATGGTTAACGACCTGGAGGAACTTTCACCAGCTGAAGCTAGGCCGCCGTCTCCAACCCACAATCACGGACGCCCAAAAAAACAAACCGACAGCAACAGGGAAACTGAGAGCAGCAGAGCATGTGTGTTTCCTTCAGGAATAGTCAGTTAGAAACTTTTCCCAGCCAGGTATCAGAGACAGAAGGGACTTGTTTCTGACTGGGACCCAGTTAGAGGTAAATACACAGCTGGAGAGTGGAAGCAGAATAAAGAAGGGAGTACTGGTGCGTCTTTTTACCACGATCTCTGTGTAAAAGTGGCTAACATTTCAGTCCCATTCCTCTGCTGCATGTGCTCTTGATAGACAGATGCAGAAAGACAGGAATGGAGAATTCAGCTACAGGTATCCCATGTAGTTCTGATTTAGCAGATTAGCATACATTTGCAGTTGATAAGAAGGCTTCATCTCCTGCTAACTGTCATGGTTTCAATCATGATCATGGGAAGAGAATTAAAGCCATCGGGAAAAGTTGGGATACACTTCAGCCAGCCTCCCTTCCACTGGTCATGTGTTTGAGTGAAGCTGCCTCTATAGGCTGATGCCAGGATGAGTAAGTCCATTGATGAAACAAGACTTAAATCAATAAGTGTACATGTGGGTGGAGTGAGTGGGCGGAAATGTAATCTGTGTGTGCGTGTGTGTGTGTGTGTGTGTGTGTGTGTGTGTTTGCGCTTGTTCATGGAGAATGATCAGACTGTCCGTTCTCATTTCCATCAGCGGTCGGTTCACAGGCCCTGCTTCTAATCACCCATGCGGACACACCTCCGGTTCCAGGACAGCATGAGCTCTGCTGATGCCGGACACACGCAATCACACACACACACACACACACACACACACACACACACACACACACACACACACACACACACACACACACACACACACACACACACACACACACACACACACACACACACACACACACACACACACACACACACACACACACACACACACAAGCACGCACGGCTGATCTGAGGAGCAGGATGAGTCACTACTGCCTACACAGGAAGCTCTGTGTGAGGGGGAGGGGTGGACACACAAAAGTGAGTGCAATGGTGCGAAAAGAGTGTGTTATCTATGTTCACATGTGCTTTACCGTTAGTAGGAATTAAAATATACGTCTGATGCAAATAGCAAAATGGACGGCTTTTATGTAGCACCTTTTTACTCTTGGGGACTACTCCAACCACTTCAGCCTAAAAGCCACATTTAACTAACACCTCTTAATCTATGCCTCAGCAATGTTTTACACACCGCCGTACACTTCATTACATCAAGGAATGCCCCGGAGACCGGCTGAGGTTGTTGCCTAAGACCTCTTTGACATGTGGTGAAGGACAGACACCATTCAGACCACTGGTTGGTAGAAAACTGCTCCGTCTTCTGAGTCACTCCAACTTAATACACCACATTATCTACCACAGTCTAAAGAAAGCAAAAGACACTTTGCACTGATTTTTATGAGCCGATTAGAATATAGAAGTCCTGAAAACTCCCGCTCTCCCACTGCACGGCCAGAAAGGAAGAGAAAGTGGAGACAAACAGACACACAAGCTAATGTTAGGCAAATTGTCTAAGTGAAGCATATAATTACGTCTGCAGCATGACAAATAAGACTTCTGTTTGTGCACAACAGCATGCATTCATCCACTTCTGATACGTGTGGGGGAGAGTCACCTTAATGTGATGGTGAACTGCTCTGTTCGCCGTCCTCGCCACTGTAAAGTCATCTACTGCAGAGGGATTCTTCAAAGAGCACAGGCCGTCTCTGCGCTTTGAGCTCGGAGGACAGGGAAGACTGGCCATCCGATGCAGCGTGATGGGTCGTTTTGAGCAGAGCAGGGCCGGGTGAATGAGGTTCTGGCCCGTGGAGAGGGACACATTAAGGGAAGAGTGGCTAAAAAATCTATCACCAGGGATGGCGCACCAATCTTTTCTGCACAGTGGTTTGTCAGTGTGTCCATCAATGGTTCTGTCTCTGGTTGCGTTAGTTTCGACCCTCGGGCCTTGCAGGGAAGTGGGACTCTGCAGTCGAATGTTGGCTATACGAGGGATGAAGTCCCTCAGGGTGGACGACCCGCTGTGAGTGGGCGAACCAGCGTCCCCCCGACCAAAATCCGACTCAAAGCAAAGATCCCTCTCCAGGGGCAGCTGTCTTTGGGGATGATCCTCTGTGGACGTCAACGAATCGTTGCGCAGACGACTGTATTTTGTGCGCTTCAGCATACCTGCAGAAGATGCGAGAACGATATAGTTAGAATCACACATGTGGCACGTTGATTATTCATATGTGTAATAACTGTAAAAGGAACCTGCCTGGTAGGAGTCCTGTCTGTGCTTTTAACCTAGGTATGGTTTGGTCTCTCATAATAAGGGGACCTGGACACTGCGAAAAAGTGAAGAAGAAATAAAAGGAAAAGGAGAAAAAAATAAATAAACTGTTACAGTTAACCCCCAAAGAAATGAGTCATAAAAACATGAAACTGTGTTTTGGTTGTCATGCAAATCAGCAGATCTTATGAAAACTGTCTTAGCATTGGGCTCAAAAGTGTTCTCAGCTCATTTGATGGGGTTCCTACTGCACATCACAAAAGATTCAGCTCACCGTCTAGAATTGGGGTTCTCCTGCGCAGGCTAAAATCCATCCTGCTCCTCTCTTGTCATGGTGAGTACTGTCCCGTCCAACTGACCCATCCACTTTGTCGGTCAGTTACCCGGCTTCCAGCTCTGCTTCGGCTCCATTCAACTTTCCCCACGTCTGCCGTTTTCTTCTGAGGCACAGGGAAACTGTGCAGCTTTTATGAATGAACTTTCTCTCTTTTTTATGAATGAGGAGCTCTAGCTCACTTCCCCTGTCACTCTATGATGTGAATGTGTGAATGGAGCAGAGGAGAGATTGACAGACAGCCCCTAAGGCACTCTATCCCCTCCCTCATCCATAAACTACCATCCAATCACAAGCGAGCAGGGTGACTCATGCTCCACACACACACACACACACACACACACACACACACACACACACCTACAGTTATACACTGAAGCAGAGCCAATAGAGTTCCGGGGAGCTTTATCCCTCTCCTCTAACATCACTTCCACCTCAGAGATCCTCTGTGTGTCATAAATGCATTATTAACATGGGTTACTCACGCTTAAATGTTTCCACTTAATTTCAGAAAAAGTGATTTTGTCGATCGTACTGCACCATTTGCTCAGACTGTCTTGTTCTATGATTTAGACTACATTGTATAGTCTGCCTAATGAATATATTATTCAAATGACCTGCATGACACATAAAAGGAAGGGGATTAAGTGAATAATTTGCATTTCCGTGTGATTTTGATCAGAGCAATATGCCAGGCGCCAGTGAAAGATTTATGTTACATCCTGTATGTACTCCTGATTAGATTAATATCTTCCTTATATGAATTTCCTAAATTTATATTTTTACTATACAAATATAGTATATATGCATATGTAGACACACCCACACCTGCCTTTCATTAAAAGACAGCTGAGATGGGAAAGGGGGGGTAAAGCAAGAGAGTATAGAGGATAGATGGATGGATTAAATAATAATGCTAATACACCATGAATAACTTTGTCAGTTTATAGATTAATATCTTGAGTATATATGTTGTACACTTATGAAAAATATACATTCAAAGCCTACACAATTACAGAAAACATTGTGGAGCTTATATTTGTGACAGCTCTCCAATCAGTAGGGGTCGTCTTTAAAAAAAAAAAAAAAAAAAAAAGACTTTCAATTTGAAGCAGACTACAGGAGTATTTATATATTCATGTTGTTTAAGTGAAGGATTGACACAAAAAAAATGTTCCCCTAAAACAAATGTCTCAATAAATGACTTAACTGAAAACAGTGAAAAGGTTGTCCATGACTGAAGACACAAGTTATTTGTCTTTGTCTTCTCCCAGTGGACACTCTCTAAAACTGCAATCCACATCTGAAACAGTCATGGTATTTCACTCTTCTATCTCATAACCAGTTGCTAGACTGTTTTTTCACAATGTTTTAGTTAAAATCTAATTTAGAATATTTCTTTATTTTTTCCAAAACCTTTAATATGTTGTCTTTGACATAACTAATCAACCATTAAGATATTTGCATATACATTTCCTGATGATCCATTTAATCTCTTGCTGCAAACTGCGTTCATGTGGAAGGAAATGAACAAGGCTTCACTCCAAATGACTTATTTAAACAATATTTTAATGATGTTAATTATCAGTCCATATAGGTTAGGAGTGATAACATGATTATGAGAAACAGCCTCGACCAATGTTACTAGTGAAGTACAGTCAGAGGGAGACACTTTAAATATCCATATAAAGACAAAGAACAAATGTACTTCATTGAACCGTTATTTTTCCTCTCTTCTGTTGTTCACATTAGTAACAAGATTTTTTTACCAGACCTGTATTTACATAGTGCAAAAAAAAAAAAAAAATCAACACACACACACACACACACACGCTGTCAATAAACATACTTCAAACAGCTGCATGAAAGTCATAGCAACAAAAAGAACACACAGCGTACCTTTAATCAAACCAGAAATACTTTTGTTAACTTGAAGTGTGATCTTCAGACAAACAGACACGTCTCCCACCTCTGGGCTTCACATTGCATCCGGCCCGACATACGGCATCGACCTACTGCATCACTACTGACAGGCTGGAATCCCTGCATGATTCACTATCAAAGAGGATTACAACTGTTAAACTGCTAAAACTATTAGATGTCTCCAACAACAGAATGGTGGTATTTAATACAATGCAAGATCAAAATCTGTTTGTACACTGGTATTTACAAAAGTATGTACTGACGTGTGACAGTACGGTGGGGAACGTCGCAGCTGCGGGGGCTTCACTTCACTGGATGCCTTTATGGAAAATATTCTGCTTACAAAAATTCAGAAGAGCTCGACAATGATTTTTACCCGTTACAAATAACCACAACTCATTTTTGGGGCTTTGTTAAATAGGATTAATACTAGTAAACACCTATTCTCTAGCATCTTTATTTTAATGCTGTAAACGACACACATGGAACTTGTCCCTAAGTTTTGTATCTACTTGTTCACCAAATCACTTGCAAAATGTATTTCTCAATGAAAAAACATCCCGGTGTGAATGACAGAAAAGATGCTTGGAGAGAAAGTGAGACCCCCATACCACTGGAGAACAAACACTGGAGAGAACAAATGAACACGTTTTCCTTATGAAGCACAGACGACATCTGAAGCTGCAGACAAATCCATTCAGGGGAAAAACATCCTCAAATAGTTTTACACAAGTCAAGATCAATATGACAAACCAGAAAATGTTATAGAACCACCTACACAAGGTTATACTCAGAAAGTTTGTTTTTCTTCTTAGAAGTTAAGTTATCTGAATCATCTAAATACAGAATGAGACACTCATTTGGATATTAAAAAAAAAAAAAAAAACACTCTCTGAAGATTGATGTGGGCAGGAGTGGTTTTGGTACAAAAACAGAACCCCTGACACTTAATGAAAGCTAGCAGTTATAAGAAATACACATCTCTCACTGTCCCGTGGAGCAACAAGATGAAAATCAATACATATTTACAAAGCTAAAATTGATTAACAGCAAAATAAATGCAAAGCATGTGCCTGTAAAACAAAAACACACAGAAGTACACAAATACAAGCAGAGCTGTAAACCGTCGGCGCTCTGAATGAAGAAAGACTCCCTCCTTTGTGAGCTACAGACAGCGGCTCTCATCACTTGCTCCTGTAAACGTCTCGCAAAGAGTTCAGCTTAGGAGGAGGGAAATCAAAAGCTTCCCTCTGGATTCAAGTGTTGCAGGTCATGGGCTGAAAAAGTGGGCATCATTTTCTCTGTAGTGTCATGTGAGAGAGCTGTTGGTTATATTCCCTCAAACTGTGTAAGATGATGTTTGGTCTGTGTGTGTCAAGTTGGTCAGTTTATCTGCAGTGTGTGAGTGTCGGTCACATGGTTGTATACCTGAGATAATGCCTGGTGTCAGGGGTTAGAGACGGAGGAGACCCGGGGCTGTGAGAGCAGGAGAAGACAGAGGGAATGGCTGTATGCAAGAGCAGACGGACGAGTAAGTTCAGCCAGTGACTTTCGTAGCCTCAACTTCTTTGTCCTCCGTTTTCGTCTCTGTGATTTCTGCAGATTCAAGCTCTTCCTCTTCCTCACTCTGCTTTCTGTCTTCTTCTTCTTCCTCCTCTTCTTCTTCTTCTTCCTCCTCCTCTTCCTCCTCCTCTTCTGTACTTTCCTGGCTTTTTCCCAAATGCAGGTTCTCAAGGGTTTTAGATACCCAGGATTCGATGCGACTACTCAGGGTAGGCACCTCCACAGATATGGGTTCAGGGGTGTAGTCCTCCTCCTCCTCGTCCTCCTCCTCAGCTTCTTCCAACATTCCTGGGACCAGGGTGGAGGTGGTGGAAGTGATGGAGGAGTTCAGTGGTCCTCTGCAGCTCCCATCCAACGAGCCCGTCTCTGTACTCTGTTGAGAGGCCAGCTCCAGCCGGTCGTCAACTCTGACCTCGTCTCTGTCACCGCTACCCTGTGTTGGAGCTCCCATTCTGAGCGGAGGAGCAGTGGAGTTGGCCAGGACGGTGGTGGTTGCGGTTGCCGGGGCCTCACCGTCTTTCTGGGTTGTAGGAGGTGCCGGGCGACTCGGCTCAGTCTCTACAGTCTCCGGGGCATCTGAAGACTCCATCATACTCCTCCAATTGGTCTCTGCAGAAAAAGATGCAAATAATATGATGAAAACTTTCCCAGTTCAGAATTAGTGCAACTAACAAAAGTACATTTATGTCAATTCAAACAAATAGTTTCACCTTGAAAACAAGTGGTCTCTATAAAGGTGTCAGTGTAAAATAATCTAAAATACAACATCTTGAAAAATAAAACTTAAAGAAATTGTAATTTAATTTAAAACAAAAAGTTAAAAAAAGATGATTGTAATGCAATTGATAAAGTCCATTTATAATGCACGGCTTTCATATTAAAAAAAAAAAAAAACACTAAAACTTGACTTAGGGACCCTACAGATTGCTTAAAATGTAGTGATACGTTTAAGAAGCAAAACACAGTTTGTTCTACAGTCTAACCTCTCCATGATTTTATTAGGCATAAACTCGAAATTGCACAATTTTGTGTAAACTCGGTCTATAAATTGAGAACCAACACTAAAACTTGCTAAACACAATTCAACATTAGTTCTCCACAATAGTAAAATGTGCCTTTCTTCCATGGCAGATTTAAAATAAAACATGTGCCTTAGATGAAAAACTAGTAAACTCACCATACTCCTTTTCATTGACCTCTGAGATGGGCTCAGAGAAAATGGAGCAAAAGGAGATGGCTGAAGCAGCAGAGTGGTTGCGGGAATGGCCCATGTGGTGTGGGACCTTCTTGTCATTTTTCAGGGCCTCCTCTGCCTGCTCCTGCTCCAGAGCTGACACCATATCCTTGTAGGCCTTCCTCGCCTCTTCTGTCAGAGACACTAACTGGTTGAAGAGACCCTGAAAAAGGGTACAAAGTTGTTTTTTTTTAATTATTGTCATTATGTTAAAGAAACTTTAGATGATCCTGTGTTTGTAAAGGTATCTGTGTCTGTTCAGATCTACGTTCCATGACCAAGATTTTAATGGCCACTAATATAAATTCAAGAGTTTTAGTAAAATGAGCCTGCCTTACCTCAGCTCCAGAATAGTTGAAAATACCCACAACACTAACAGGCACCAGCTTGTTGACGCAGCGTCCAAGAGCTTTTCTGCCCAAGGCGAACACAAACGGGATCTCCTGCTCCCTCGCCATGGCAATCACATTATATAAAGCTTCATCTAAACCACCTGTAACACACAGGACGATGAATGACTCAAGTGAATCAAATGTAAGAAAATAAAAAGGAACAAAAGATTAGAAAAATACAAAACAAGAAAAAAAAGAAAGAGGAAGCTATTTTGGTAATATGCAAGCTGGGCAGGCAGCTGCATAAGTAAGCATCAATATGAGGAACTAATAAACTTGGCTTCGCACATATAGAAGTACAAAAATGGTTGTTTAAAAAAAAAATACCCTTAGAAAGATCTTCTTTGTTGAAAACAGATTAGTTAAGGACCAATTGAAGAAGCAAAGCTACTGTTTATGAACTTAAACAGTAAAAGAGAAGTGGTGTGATGCTCCACTGAAACTGGAAGGCTGCAGATTTGGGTCACAGCTTTCTTCATCACTAGAGGTGAATTTAAACAATAAAATACAACACACATTGTGAACACTTACCTTTGGCCTGAATCTTCTCACAGTTGGGAGAAATGATGACGCACTTTATCTTGTGCAGCTTCATGTGCTTGGTGACTTCTCTGAGACCCATCACCAGTCGACGTTTGGATTTGGCCTTGCTGGGATCCTTCTGGTAAACCCGCTCCTGGAAGCGGACCAGTTCCTGTAACAGCAGAGTCACGCTCTCGTCGATTTCCTTGCTAAGCACTTGGTTACAGTACCTGCAGAAGAACAGGGAAAAAAACAAAACAAAACACAGGTTACACGTTTATGTAACAACTGTTTCTACTTAAGCCTTAAGTACCTTGCCATTTGGGGTTTCAAAAAGCTTTTGCTTTTCCTTTGCATTTGCTACTAAAAGCTAATTCTCATCAGCAGTTATAGAGTTAACCTACAATTTGAAAAAATAAATAAATATTTCTCTTCGTGTACTCTATGTAGTCTTTTTTTCTTTTTAAACCCAATCAGCAATTCTTCATTTTTTGTTATTTCTGTTGAATTTAAATTTTAAAATCCATGTGTCATTGAATGCATCAGTAGTACAGTGCCTGAACCTGCTATTACCGTACAAAGAAACTACTTCACACTTTCACATTCTGAATTATATTTGACTGGCAATTTCATTTGTAAATAGTGCGTTTCCTTCATCTGCAGTATGGCCACAACCAGTTGGTGCTGATCCCACAATGTTATTGTGATTCATGTGAACCAGGGTTGTTGAAACATCTCACCGTAGAGGAAAGCTGACATAATACAAGAACCAGTTGTAATGGGGTCAAAAATCAAACCTAATCCCTCTAACCTCTGTCAAACATTAGCTCAGTTAACTCTGATATCCACTGCCAACCCACTCTGTGTTTTGTTTACATTTTTTCAGGCAAATATTAGGAACTGTTGCTCATATGCCCCGTATTTCACTGATGTTCATTCTGTTCTCTCATATTGTAATAACATGGTATGATATGCTTTGGTTACAGTACTTTGTGACAACTCTTTCCTAATCTGGAGCCAGTGGATATGCAATTTTCCCAACAGCTTTTGGTGTGAAATATCCGTCGGAAGGTGTGCTTGTTCTGGTCTAAGAACAAGCTTCCTGTCAGTCCAGACTAAAGGGAGAAGCTTGGCTTCAGAGCCCTTTTGGGGGCTCTAAATGCAAAATCTGTTAGAGAAGAGTAGGCAGGGACAATGGGCCCTCAGCAGCGGGCACAAAGAGACAAAGATGTGTTTGTGACACTTGGCATACATTTTTGCTGAGAAAGGACAATATACTAGACATTTGTGCTATACTCTACAATTCTTTATTGTGCAATTCCTCCCTTAAAACCACCCGTTAGCTCCCAGAGGGCGCTACACAGAACAAAGGCTCTGTGATAGTTGAGTGGGACACATCTTTGCTGTACCAACCATTTTTTTGTCACTGCATTTTTCAGACATTCCAATTCCAGGGATTCCTACAAAAGGTCCATGAGGGGTAAGAGTGAATACTTACTCTCTGAAGCGTCGGCTGTGGATCTTGGTGATGGCATTTGAAGCCATGGGACTGCCAATGCCAGAGCTGGCAGGAGAACCCTGAGAAACTGGGGTGATACTGTATGGAGAGTTCTGACTGGCCGGAGAAAGGGATGCATCACTGGGCACACTCAGACCGTTTTCTGTGGTACAAACAGCAAGTAAGACTAAGTCATAGGTTGAGGGGAATACAAACAAAATGGTACAACAAATGTTCATATTTATTTTGAATTGACCTTCCTGGGAGGCGGGTTGTCGTGTAAGATCATCTGTAAAATGTAGACACTCATCCCCTTGCTCCTCATGACCCACAGAATCTTGCTCCACATTCGGCTTCCCTTTCTTTCCTTCTCGTTCCTTCAAAATAATCTATAAAAACCCAGAAAAAAATAAAGATGAGGCTACTTAAAACAAATGAAATACATGGCCCTGTGCTTTTAAACACTTTTTTTTGTTATATTGCTATGTCAAGCTTCTATAAAAAGAGCTGAAGAAGAGTTCTAGTATAATAGTTTCATTCAAAATACAATAAAAAGCAACCTTTTTAAGAGCCGTTGGGCGTTTGACTTTGGGGATCTCCCTCTCTTTTCCTCTCTTGACACGGGGCGCAGTAGAATCAAGAGCATTATGTGGGGCTGCGTACGGCTGCTGATGTCCCCTCAACATGGACGGCACACTAGGGGAGCCTGAGCTGTTGAATGGAGTGGTTGTTCCTACTAAAAAGAATATATAAAAAAATAAGACGGTAAATATGGTATGAAGGAAGACTGCATGTCTGGAATGGTGTAAAAAAAAGTGAGATTACCTTTATAATAGTCAAAGTTTAATTGTAGTATCTTTTTGATTTATCATATAAGCTGTGTGTTAATAGATGCCCTAGTTCATAAGTACCTGTTAAAGACAGCGGCTTGGTGTTGTTGAGTTGTCTGGCCTTCATAGCCTGCTGCTGTTTTTCCAAAGCTGCCAGCATGTCTCCTAGGTCCAGCTCGACAGAGGTCTTACTCTTCTTCCCCGCTGCTTTGGTGAATGCTTCCTGCCAGGCAAAGATTCGAAAAAGACAATTTTCCTCACTCTGTGCGCTTAGTAATATCAGAAAAAGTAAAAACCCTCAGCTAAACATAGAATATACTCTGCATTTCTCCAAACACTGCAAAGAAAACAATCCTTAAAAACGTAAACCCTACATTTATCATTGGACTAAACTTCTGGTTGAATGAATGACAATAGAGAGGACTAACAGCTCCTATGTGAGAATTATATCTGCTTTTTAATACACCTGGAACCCATTCTTGAAAAGGAGAAAAAAAAAAAAAATTCAACATAATCATGTCACTTTACTGGCGCTATATAAGTTTGAAAATGTGTTATTCAGCGATTGGTTCGGTCTTGAACAGTTCTGTGACATTATAGACCCAAACCAAATTAAAATGATCTGGGCGACAAAAGAGCTAAATAAAACTGAAGACCGCAGTGGTGAAGGCAAGAGCGTTATGTCAATACCTGTAATTTTTTCTGCTCCATGCTAATTTCAGAGTACTCCTGTGCAGTGGCCAGTGCAGCAGCCAGAGCCTTCTTCCTCTGGCTCTTGGCCCTCTTGGGAACAGAGGTAGTAATTGGAATGGGTGTCTGCACTATGTTGATTGGAGAGTTCTCTGGCAGGTTATCCAGCTGTAATGCATTAAAACATCCATTAGTATCTTAGCAGGGATGTAAAGATGAACCTGCATAACCTCTGGGTTCACTGGGTCCAGCTGGATTCATGCTACGATTAGGGAAGACAAGGATTGTGAAATCCAACAGACATGACACATTTCACAACCAACTCCGCTAAAAATGTGATGACTACCATGAAACAATGACAGTAGCAGAGATGCGAACCAGGCCAGAACCTAAAAACCACGTGAAGGTCTTGCACCTTGATACTTTTAAGTATAACAGCAGGGAGTGAAAGGTGTAGAAATTCATTTCACGAGATACTATAGTAATATTTGACTGTATCCAACTGAATGTTTTTGTGTGTGTTGATGATCTGTAACTATGTAGTCAAACCTTCTTTGTTTTTGTTTATAGTATTCGTCTTGTTGCTTTTGTTTTTTGATTTTTTGTAATTACTGTTTTACTTCCTAAATTGAGGGGAGGTCCGTTGCATAAGCCTGTTGGCTTTTTGACCTCTCCTGTCACATTTGTTTTACTATTTTGATTGCAAGTGTTAATTTTATTGTGTGCAAACTAATAAAATAAAAAAATAAATAAAAATAAAAATTTGACTTGTACAACTGAGCAGATAAATTGCTGTGCTTCTGACATGCAGTTACGAGAAGCCGTGTGAAGGATGTTACAAAACCTCATTACTGACAAGACACTTCAGAGGGAAAGCCGGGGAATCTTAGTGAGAGTTAATGATTCCCCCTCAATGATGATGCCGCCACTCCAACCCCCCACCCAGCACTTGAGTTGATACACATCATCAACTGAAGATGATGATGTGCATTGAGACTTAACCCAAAACAAAAAAAAATATTACTTTAACCGTGCTCCAGGCGTTGCGGGAAAGAGCATATTCATGTTACATCCGGCCATGATGGAATGAGACACTGACAGAAGGAAACAGTCAGTACAATTAATCCCACTTCAAACTTTCTCTTAACACTGAACCGTCACTTATATTATGTGACTTGTCATTTACTACATGACTGGCCAAAGAGTTATCCTACAGGTCACTGCTCACTTATGTTAGGGTGGAAAATGAATCATTTCTGGTGCTCAGAATAAGAATGAGGTTGTAGAACGTATTGAATTGCTGTATACATATTTTAATGCAAAGTTTGTGTGTGAGATAGCGCTTTGTAGCTAGATGGGTATCAAACTGTCTGGGAAAAAAAAAGGTTGCTTGCATTTCCTTAATCACACAAACATTTCTTTACCAGGTTTTTGGCCAGTTTAGGTTGTATGTGTGTCTGAGGGGAAGCAGATTCTGCTTTGTTGCTCCGCTGGACAGACCCTCCAGTAGCCAAATCTGGGAACTCATCTTCATCCTAGCAATCATGCAAAAAAACATTTTTAGTGCCAAATAAATATGCTAGATGAATGAGTAACTGTAAATTGCTGCATTGAGAACTGATTACACTGACATTCGCAGTACACCTAATTTTACCTTGAAGTAGAGGGGCTCTGGAGTGAGATCGCTGCCAGTGATAGCTGCTGGTTGTACCCTTTGTTCGGACTGCGTGGATGGCATACGTCCCAGGTAGCCACTGTGGAAATCCTGAAAACCAGACACATATAGTAAACACACATATCGAGTGTTGTGTATTTGTGCACTGTTTAGTGACGGGAGCATGCAAGAAAAGAGAACCAGAGCAAACATAGCTCCTCGCAAACATATTAGCACAACACAACACAAATGATTCATGTAGCTGTGGAAGTTGAGGCATATTTCTATAATTTCTAAAAACCTTAAGATATTTATGTGAATTTGCATCTTCGATTTGTCCTGAGTATTCACATGTGAACTAAAATCGGATATTCTGCAAGTCAATCCTCATTTGTTTTAGTAAGATTTACTGCAGCTAAAGAGTGGGGCCTTCACATTTCAATTCATTTGATTTCATTTTTTTCCACTAACATTAAAACCATAATTGTTCAGCAGACATTCAGCAGGCTTTTGCTTTGTGACTGCAGCTGCAGTGCCCACCTCACCTGTGAGAAGTTTCTCTGTTCAGGGTTCTTCCTCTGATCCATTCGGTGGAACTGTCCATTTCTGTCCACCCAACTCTTTGGCGTAGCCTGATTTGCTACATTTACCCAGTTTCCTATTTAAAAAAAAAAGGGGGGAAAATGACAATTCTAAGGTTAAAGAGAAAGCTCCCTGGTTTAGAATTATCTTAAAAATACACAATATGACTATGAATAAATTATGTGTAGTAATATTTCAAGATTCTTTCAAAAACATGTTGTATGAACCTCACCTGTGATTACACCTGTTTCCACTCCCTGTTGTGAAACACAAAAAGAAAAAGAAAAAATAGTGAAGATCCCTGCATATAAGACTGTCATGGAGGGCAAAGGTAATTTTGACCACATCACACATTTCTCCAATAAGTTGCAGTGTACAGAATTATTTGATATTATTTGTCCTAGTTTTTACTAGGACTTGACCTAAACAAAAAGTCCAAGGAACTGATAAGACTCTGAAAGCAACAGAGTTGACCCAGCTCTTTGTGGAGATGTCATCAAGTGCCTTCACACACATACATACCTCATCAGACCTAAAAAGGTATGACCCTCTTTTTTCATTTTGTTAGAAAAAAATTAAAATTAAATTAAAAATAAATAAAAATGATCCACTGGGATCACCACCTGTCTGAAATACAATTATTTTATCTTTATTTCACCTTTTTACAAGACACCACATTGCCCCTGTTACAACTTTTTGGGGGGGGGGGTATGTTTCAGGCCTGAAACACAAAATTGAAACTGAATTGAGATTAAAAATATGAAATGTTTTGGTTTCCTACTTTTTGCAAAGAAATACCATTCAAAGGAAACGTAAAAAACACAGCTTTTCATCCAAAATAATCAGCCCAACTTTTTCCTCACATAGGTCTGTAAATGCATTTCATGATACTGCCATGGGGTTTCCAGTGCTACATGTACTGCTCTAGACTAGTTTTTTACATTTCACTACTCAGTCTGTTAGATTCTGGTGTTGATGGTGAAAACCCAACGTACCATGGTTGCTCCTGTGTTCTCTGTTGTTCGCTGTGTCCCGCCAGCCACCTGGTTGTGTTTAGGACTGCAGTAGCCACTATCACTGTCTATATCTGCCTCGCTGGCACCCTGCTCGTAGCCCTCAGCTGGATGGGAAGCCCGTCGTCTCTTTGTTCGGTTTTTCCACAGCAATGGACTAACGCACTCAGTCGCACATCGACCAGACACTTCACCTGGGAAGTCTTGGGAACAAGGGGAGTGTAAACTTAGACTTAGACTTCATTCAGTATCTAGAAAAATAAAAGTACTGCTTATTTGAAAAAACAAACATTGCACTGAGATATCAGTGGAGACGCGAACAACAAAGTTGGACCTACTCTACTCACTATGACATTTCTTATGCAAGACATTTTAGGTCAAAGTTTTCCAACAAGAGTGACATCACTGCTGATAATGTCAGCTCTACATGTGTTACCGCTCAAACTGGAATCTCAGCATTCCATTTCCTTTAAAAAGGTTGAGCACAAATATTGTCAACTTGCTGGACCAAACACTTGCAAAACTTAAATGTGTAATAATTTCTGCTGTAGTCTTACCCGTCTGCTGTGCTGCATCCACCAACATCACAGTCTTGGCCCTACCATCGGGTCCTAAGGTGCACACCTCCTTCTGCACAGCTACACTTCTGGTTGGAGGTCGACGACACCTCGGAGGTTGACAAATACCCAAATGTGGCTGTAGGAGAAGGAAAGGACGCAATCACAAAACATACTGAGAATGTGGACATACAGCTAAATTCAGTATAACAGAATCATGAAAAAAGTACTAATTTTCTGCACCTTTGGTAGAACATTAGATCGGACAATGCCTCTCCCCCTCTGACTGGCCATTCCATATGCTGGCCCAAGTGGTAGAGGTCTTTCACTGACCTCCGCTGAAACTGGATTGACTACTCCTGCTTGGACTGGCCCTGCATAAGTACCAGGGAAGGGCTGGTAAAAGCCCATCACCGGTGGGCAAGGAGCAGGCATAATCTGGTAGTAAGCGTAGTCATTAGACACGGGAGGCTGGGGGGACGACAAGATGGGGTAGGCCAGGTACGGACCACCAGGGGTTGGGTTAGGCTGCTGCCAGCGCAGCTCCCCTCCATTGTACATAGGATGTTGCCTATGAAGAAGAGAAGATTACCTGGTTGAATTGGGTTTTTTTATTGGAAAATATTACCTAATGAAAATACTGTATCACTGTAGTCTTTGGACTTGGTTTCCACTTTTTTAAAACTGTTTTAGTAATACTTTCCTTAATGCGATTCCATTTTAGTGAAAAAAAAAAAATTTTCCATCGCCCAACAATATCTTTATTTTCTACAGATTTTAACATACATAAGCGATGGAACATAATGTTCCTGTTCCTAACCATAAAGAACATACCAGCCCCACCACAAAACACGTGAAAAGAAAAACAAATTAACATGAGACCAGCAAAAAATATTCAAATTCTTTTACAAGAGTGGTTAACAGCTGTGAAGCTGGAGGAGTGTTTCTCATAGTTGGTTTGTTATGGGTTTGTACACCAATGCTGATAAAGATCCAGATGACATTTTCACAGCCAACCTACTATAGTGGGCATTTCCTTGCATTCAAATAGTGGGGAAGGAAACAAAGGAACGGATATGCGCAGGATACAGCAGATCAGTGTGGAGAAAGGACAAACCGCTGGAAACACACAGTATGTTGTGGTTTCATGTAGACTTTAAAACTAAGGACATCTCCATTCATAATTAAGCAGTCTTACAGTACTAAGTAACCTCATGGTTCAAAGAACAGATCTATATCTTTTGTATAAAACATAATATCAAGATCACAATGTTCTCTTTTTATAAATTTAACAGTGAAGTAAACGACTGTTGGACAGTGGTGAATACTGCAGAAGAAAGCTGATTGTTCTTGGTCCGTTCAAGTCACATCACCTGATAAAGCTTAAAGGAATAGTACATCTCAAAGTCAAAATTACAGGTGTAATATATAATGATCATGAACCAGAACTACTGGTGCACTGAGCTTCTAGTTAAATAGGGTTCCATTCAATTGAATGGGAGAGTATGTTGAAACTTGACTGGTGATCTATGCACTGACAAGGAAGTACCTGTTGGGTTGGTTCTCCTGAACGAAAGGGTAGCAGGTGATGAGGTAGCTGGGTATGGGTGTGGTTTCCACCCCCCCACTGACTCCTCCTATACCTCCACCGCCCCCTCCACTGCCACCGGGCTCTCCAGAGAGACTCATGCCGATTAGGGGTCCTTCAAGACCTTTCCTCTGTGGGATGAATGGTTCAACTTCAGGTGAAAGCTTTACATCCTGCAAAGACACAAATGAGCAGCCGTTAATGTCCCAATGGAAGATGACTACTGGCTACAAAATGCATCTACGAGTGAGAGGGATCTGGCTCTTAAGGACAGACACCTTGATTTACAAAAGAGACAGCACATCCATAGCTTGTTTTAGATGAAGGACACAATATGCATTTTTGATATCTAACTAATAGTAGAACTTTATTTATTGTATCGATATTGTCACGCCTATCGAGTGAGTAGATGTGGAGGGGAAACAAGATTTAAAAACTGTCAGGACATTTTAACTTGCCTTTACTGGTTGAATATATTCCAGTATTTAAAATGTTAAACCTTAATCGAATAACTGTTGCGTAACAATGCATCACTGATCAACCTTTGATATTTTACATAGTCATTCCAGTTGAAAATAATTTCCTCATACTGGTTTAGTTAGAATATAGCCTTGATAATGTACAACTATAAAAAAGTGATAAAAGGAAACTTGTTTTACTTCAGAACACATATCTTATTAATGCATAACTGCCAGGGGTTCTAAACAAAGTAAACAACATATAAAAAAAGAAAATAGGCCTCGAACAATTTCAGTCAATTCAATGTGTCATGTGATAGGGAATCTTTATCCACTGTTTGTAGTAATGAAGACTTTGTACCGATCTGTTGTGGTGAAGAGAGAGCTGAGCCAAAAGGCAAGGTTTCCTGTTTACTGCCCAGTCTGTTCTTACCCTCACCTATGGTCACCGACTGTAGGTAGTAATGACTGGAAGAACAAGATCACAGGTACAAGCAGCTGAAAGGACTTAGGATGCCTTAATGAGAAGGTGTTTTTGGCAAGTCCAACTGGGATGAGGTCGCAGGACAGACCCAGGAAACGCTGGAGAGATTATACCTCAAGACACTAGCCATTGCGTTTTGATGCAGATCAAAATATAGCTTTAGTTTTTAGTAGGGTGTATTCTTTAAGCACCACAGCTGTTTTAAGTACCAATTTAAAAAAAATACTATGTGAATACTATGTATAAAAATACAACAAAAAAAAAGACTTCAAAGTACTTAGAAGAAAACTTACATAGGAATGTTCTTCACTTTATACTACACACATTTGCCATTCTGGCAACACCCATGTCAAAGACGTATAAAAAAAATAATACATGTTGGAGCTTACATAAATGCAAAAAAAAAAAGAAGTAAAAGTAACGCTAAAGTGGAAAAAGTAAAATAAGAAATCAGTAATGCTCCTTTTACTCGGTAAAATGTGTAAGATAATTGCAAATTCTTCAAACTAACAAATAATCCATCTTCCATTCTAATCCTCTGTTCTTCTTATTCATATTTGTGAACATCATTTACACCTCAGTGATTTTTGCTTTAAATGATGGTGCCATGTATCTAATTCTGATCTGTTGTTTTACAGAGGATAAGGAGAGGTGACAGGGTTCAGTGCACAAAGACCACCCCTCTCTCTGTAAAAGTGGCTTGTGTGCATGAATAGAGTATCAGTGCAGCCAGTGGATGTCACAGCCAGCTATTGTCTCTTCCTGCTACTGTTTTGGAGGGTTTTTTCTCACTATCCCTTAGGTGATCTCAAGATATCATCCTGTCTAATCAAGACACAGAAAATGGAGCCTGCTTTAACAGTTACGAGGGAATCAAAGTACAGCCACTAAATTATATTTTTGGAATTAACAAAATCCAATAGAGTGACAGCAGTCTCCAAAGCCAGACTGATATGGCAACGGGGTTCAGCTGTGCACTACCTGTACAATATAACAATGTAGCTCACAGGGGTGTTATAGGATTAAGTTTGAGAGGATAAACCGGGGTCAGTTCTACAGGATAAGCTAATTATCCATCAAGTCATAATATGGATGCCTTGTGTTCCTTCATCTTGAGTCTTGAATTCTGGAAAGTGGTGGAGAGGTTTCATTTCTCGATTCAACCATGCATGCCTTTGTGTGTCTTTGTGTTGGTGGGAGGGAGACTGAGAATAGCTGTGACTGTGAAAAAGGCAATGAGGTCAGACCCAGATGTGCATCCGTTGGGGATGATAGAACTTGGCTGAATCGACTGGGATCTACTGATCTCACAAGCCTCTGTTTGTGCAAGCATTTATTCTCACACCAGTTGCTTTTGCATGCTAGTGTACAGTATCTGATTCTGTACTGAAAGCAGAGTGTGCCGTGTGTAGACAGCAGAGCATCTGCATTGAAGGTTTTAGAAGTTTGCACACTCTAGACAGAAATACATCCTACTAGGGCTGGGCTATTTTGGACAAAAATAAAATCCTGATTTTTTTCTCTGAAAACCCGATTTTCGATTTCGATTTTTTTGGTAAAACTACAAAAGACAATGGAATAAATTGTTTCAAATATTTTATCTTTATTTTTAAAGAAAAATAGCAAACAAATTTCCCTATTGGGAATGAAGTGCAATTGAAAGATACTGTAAATCCTCCTTGAGTTTAGTAAAGTGACAACATTTACCATTTTCTTGACCAAACAAAGATGACTAGACAGGAGCTCTGTCTGTAATGCAGCCAGCTGCAAAAAAGTCAAATCGATTTTCCAATTTTACTTTTTTTAACATCGATTGTGATTAATAAATCCGATTTAGATTTAAAATCTATTAATCGCACAGCCCTACATCCTACCATAGCATTGTTACCTTGGTTACCTACGGGTGATTAAGTATAAAATAAAGGACACTACTTACTTAAGGGCTTAACTGGTGTATCTCCTATGTATCTGTTTATGCTCTAGTTTATTTGCTTAGATCATATGACCACAACTTTCTGAGTAATGCTCAGATCATGACTTCCATTTCAAACTGACTTACTTAACATGAATGTCGTCTAACATGCACAACATTAATGGGCCAAAAATGCATTTGATGACCAAATAAATACTATGCCATCAAGCTTTAAGTTATTTTCAATCCGTGGAAGCCGAGATAAAAAGAGATAAATGGTCAAACCAAGACCAAACTTTCTGCAATAGGTGACTGCAGAAGAGGAATTGCAGACATGCAGAAGAACCAGATATTCCGCCTCCTGCCTGACAACATTCATGCATACTTTCCCCCGATGACTACAACATCCTTCAATGTGTTTGAGGGAAAGGCTGCGTCAAAAATAGCTGCTTTTAAAACAACAACAATTAAATTAAAAAGAGCTTCGGCTGAGAAGTGTTAGCGAGATTAGCTCGATGAGGCTAGCATTTAACTAAGCCTTTACTGCACTAATTACCATATTTTATTACATTTTAAATATAAACAGAGACATATCGTGACAAAAAAAAATGACACTCAAAATATATAATAATAATGCATTAGATTAATAGCAAACAGCATTTCACAACAAGGTATCGGTGTTAGCTCGATGGGCTTTTCTGGCCGTCGATAAAACACGAAAAACCACCGCGGGTTTGGGACTAAACCAGAATAATGGACCTTTTTCAGGTGGAATAACAACACAAAGGGGATATTCGTGTCTACAGTCGCAGAACTGCCGCTTTCTTAACGGCAAAAAAACAAGTCAAACAGTCGGTGTCGACGGTGCAAAGTTCCCGTGAATCCGCCTGAAAACAGACACATACACACACACAACAGAGATAAAGATCCACCTTGGTGTCGCCAGCGTCCATGTCAGTCCCGGCTCCGCCGCGGATCCTCGTCCACCTCGGCGGGGACGTCAGGACCAGAGTCCCTGTGGCTGCTCCATGGTGGACGGAGAGCAGTGACGGCAGTGACGGCTGACAGCGACCCTCGGCCCCGCTGCGTCAGCGAGCTGGCCCCGCTCCGCCCTCCCGGAAGTGGGAGTCACCTGGGACGGAGGCCGCGCAGGGACAAAACTCAAACCTGGACCAAACCTGGACCAGACCTCAGAGCTGGACCAGACCTCAGACCTGGACCAGACCTGGACCAAACCTCAGACCTGGACCAAACCTGGACCAAACCTCAGACCTAGACCAAACCTCAAAACCTGGACCAAACCTCAGACCTGGACCAGACCTGGACCAAACCTCAGACCTGGACCAAACCTGGACCAAACCTCAGACCTGGACCAGACCTGGACCAAACCTCAGACCTGGACCAGACCTGGACCAAACCTCAGACCTGGACCAAACCTCAGACCTGGACCAAACGTCAGACCTGGACCAAACCTGGACCAAACCTCGAACCTGGACCAAACCTCAGACCTGGACCAAACCTGGACCAAACCTCAGACCTGGACCAGACCTGGACCAAACCTGGACCAAACCTCAGACCTGGACCAGACCTGGACCAAACCTGGACCAAACCTCAGACCTGGACCAAACCTGGACCAAACCTCAGACCTGGACCGAACCTCAGACCTGGACCAAACCTGGACCAAACCTCAGACCTGGACCAAACCTCAGACCTGGACCAGACCTGGACCAAATCTCAGACCTGGACCAAACCTCAGACCTGGACCAGACCTGGACCAAACCTGGACCAAACCTCAGACCTGGACCAAACCTGGACCGAACCTCAGACCTGGACAAAACCTCAGACCTGGACCAAACCTGGACCAAACCTCAGACCTGGACAAAACCTCAGACCTGGACCAAACCTCAGACCTGGACCAAACCTCAGACCTGGACCAAACCTGGACCAAACCTCAGACCTGGACCAAACCTCAGACCTGGACCAAACCTGGACCAAACCTCAGACCTGGACCAAACCTGGACCAAACCTCAGACCTGGACCAGACCTGGACCAAACCTGGACCGAACCTCAGACCTGGACCAAACCTGGACCGAACCTCAGACCTGGACCAAACCTGGACCAAACCTCAGACCTGGACCAAACCTCAGACCTGGACCAAACCTGGACCAAACCTCAAACCTGGACCAAATCTGGACCAAACCTCAGACCTGGACCAAACCTCAGACCTGGACCAAATCTGGACCAACCCTCAAACCTGGACCAAACCGCAAACCTGGACCAAACCTGGACCAAACCGCAGACCTGGACAAAACCTCAAACCTGGACCAGACCTCATAACCTAGACCAACACACTGGATTAAATAAAACTTTATTTTTATTGAGAAAAGTAAATTCAGACCTTTGTGATGTATGTAAGAAAACAGAAAACCAAACCTCAAACCTGGACCAAACCTCAGACCTGGACCAAACCTCAAACCTAGACCAACACACTGGATTAAATAAAACTTTATTTTTATTGAGAAAAGTAAATTCAGAGCTTTGTGATGTATGTAAGAAAACAGAAAACCAAACCTCAAACCTGGACCAAACCTGGGCCAAACCTCAAACCTGCTCCGGGCCGGCTGGAAAATACAACACGTCACGAAGGCTCAGAAATAACTTTAGAGAAAGGGTTTCAAATCAAGCACACATTTTTGTATGTCTATTTTAAAAACGTGGTTTGAGTTGTACACCAGAGGACCAGCCGGGAACACAGCCATCAAGGGTGAATAAGGTTTTCCACATTTACTTAACCAGTGAATAACTATTATTTTTTCTTTTTTTTGAAGGGGGCGGGGCAACTTCCTTCCACAATATACAAATGATATACTTAAACATATGACCATTAGCATTAAAAAGTTACAAATAAACTTCTAAAGGTGAGTTTGGATGTTTTAGTTCAAAAAGAAGATATGTAAAGATAGGAAAGCCTAACATCTCAAAATTGACCAGTGCTTTGGAGGAAAAAATATATTACTATTGTTTTTATCAGAGGTGTATAATCCAGGTGCCAAAGTAAAAATCCTGTCCAGCAGTTGTTCCAACCGGTCACTAAACCAGCTCCTCTGCAGGTAGATGGTAGGTTGTTAGTGAAAACACCTGTTTTAAATGTACTGACTGATACACAGGTATGTTTTAATAAGCAAATATCAGCTTAATGTAAAGAAAATTATTTGATTAATGGTGCTTTGAGACTGACCCCATTTCAAAATTGGTCTTAATTTAAGATTGATTCAAAACTATTTTTGATTTTGCAAAAAAACATTAAAGCACATTCCAGAGGTGTATAATCCAGGTGCCATAAAATAAAAACGCTGCCATGTTTCTTCTTTCTTTTTATCTGATGGATGGATTTTTACTTTATGGCACCTGGATTATAGACGTCTGATTTTTAATATTTAACTGATACTATTTTACTTCAAAATGCAGCATATTTTTAATTTCAAAGCTTGTGGTAAGGCAAATGTGGCTCAGTCCTTTTAGTGCAGAGAGATCTGTTTATTACCAACAGCATACATAAAATACTGTGTACACGCGTTCACATTTGGAAAATTCTTCTTCCAAACTGAAGTATTTGCTGCACATAAAAGAAAAATAAGAAAAACAAAAACAAGTGTCAGTGATTTCCTTCTGATCAGGACACACAGGAAAAAAAAAGAAAAGAAAAAAAGCACTGAACACATTCTTGGGGTTTTTGAAGTCTTCTTGAAAATGAAACCTTCTTAAAATCTGTGCTGTGTATCTTGTCTGAGGAGATATACTTGAAGAAGCACAGTAGAACATTTTATGGATGTATTCAAACATGCGTTTTTTCCTTGTCTCTTGATTCAATATTCCATCATGTGAGCTTGCTAACAATGGCTTGGTTCAAGGAATTGAGCTGATTTGTCCATTTGTCTAAAGCTGTGTATCGGGCGCCTCCTCTTTTCTGGTAGTCCAGTTCTAGTAGCTGGTTGACCTGGTCAATTCGTCCGTGGATGGTACTGTGGAAAAACAAAACAAAAAAAAGAGTGCAGTTACTAGACACTTAATTCAAACATAGCAATTTATCAAATTTAGGACATCCTAAGTCAGTCTAATTTTAAACAACTTTTCTTTTTTTTTTAGCGGGGGTTTCATGAAATGTCATAATGGATGCTTATCAGATGCAAATAATGCTGTGGAAAAAACAAATGACAAGAAAATTTGAGGTTACAGTAAAAGGGTGTTTTCTTTTCCTACTTCCTCAAACGTTTACGTAAGTAGAGCACTACAGATGTAAATAGATTATAATTAAAATTGACACTAGGCTAAAGGATGCAAACTATGAGGAATTGCTACTATTTATAAGGGAAGTGTTTTTTGTTAAAGTTTAGTGCAAATGAGAGGAACACATACTTATCCAAGATGCACTGCACCAGCAAACTCTCCACATCACACACATCAATGTTCAGCTCCTGAAACAGCAAAAAGACAATGATCCAATATGTAAAAACTTAACACAAGTAGTGAGATTATTCCCTAAAAGATGCACAAAATGTCATACAATTACTGTATCTGGTGTTAAGAGCCGTGGACAAGTACGGTTCAATATGAACTACAATGTAAATACAGAATAGTTCAAAGATAGCTTCAATCAATAACGATGCTTTACTGAGTAATTCAACTGCATCTCTTTATCAAACATAAATACTGGCTTCACATGTATTATGTTAATTTGTATATAAAAAAAGCCTCAGAGCTCTGTCTCATGTAAAAGAAATTGCCAGTCCTGCAAAGCCAGACCCAATTTGACAATATCAGATTTAGCTTTGCGCTACCAAAATTATTTTTGTTAAAAATCCACAACACTTTTCTCTTTGTGGATCTGTCTGAATAACTTACATTGAAATGCAGTAATGTTAAAAATAAAATACACCCTTTTTTAATTCCAAGCTTGTATTTATATTGGGCATTAAAAAAAAACAAAACAGACGATTATATAAATCAGCTTCACCTAAAAGATTTATGACAAATTACACAATGTAATCTTTACTTAACAAAACCCAACATATATAACATGATACCCAACAGATATCAGCCCTACCAGCTTTCAAGCAGGGTGGCAGGTTGCACTTTAGTTTTTATGCACGATTTCAGTATTTTGGCTATGTTTTTGTTTAATAACAGTGTAATAAAGCATATAGATCTGTTCAACTGCATTCACCTTTTTTATAACATAGTTAAGACTGGATTATTGTTATGATGTCTTCATACATAAAACCTAAAAACTGAAAGAGAGTAATTTCTTTTTCACATGGCTTTTTCAAGCAATCCTCTATAAGCTACCCACACAGTCACATGGTCATGAGTGTACACGTTCATCTGATAACGTTTTAAAGATCATGTGAATATTTTTTTTTTACCAATTAAGACTCACCTTAGAAATGAAAGGGATGTGTATTCTTGTGTATGGTTTGATGAGCTTGATAAGTACTTGAGTTCTAATGTTACGCAGGAGCTCTGAAATATAACATTGTAAAATTAGCTACAGTTTAACAACAAAATAAAAGTCCTACACATTTCTCATGCACGTGGACTGAAGTCATGCTCTCTACTCACCCTCTATGTGCTCTCTAATGAACGGGTCATCCATTATGTTACTGTGATTTGTTTTCAAGATTTTCTCAAATTCCGTGATGTCATTGTTCTGGTAGGCGCTGAAATGGAAAACAATCACAGTTGTTTTATTATATATATTGTGTCTCCATGACCCTCACAAAAATTCTCATCCTGATGGCTATCTAACACATCCAAAAATATTACTCACTCATATAAACACTATTCTTGTGACAGTTCTGGGAGTGTATACACAGTTTCTTGTTTATGCAAAAAAGAAAAAAAAAAACATTATTATTTGCCTGAAATCTGAACTTTTACAAATGACGCCTGTAATTTATGAAAGCATGTGTGCAAAAGAAAAAGAACAAGGAAGCAGAAAACTAGTCATACTCTGAATTATTCAAATTCAGTAAAATGGCTCCTTTGATTTGGAAAACTGCGATACAGTAATACTATGAACATTAATAATATGATTGTTACTGTGTTTTAAGGATAAATTATACATGGCTTCTATTGAAGAGAAGGATCCTTTCACATTTGTTACAATAATGTAATGACACGTCTGAAGAGCATGTAAAGAGGAGTACAAAAAACTATTTCAAATTATATCTGTTTTAATTTCAAGTGAAGGAATATTTGATTACTTTTAGGAAGTGTCATCTAGGTCCTGCAATCTCCTTTCACTACTATCGGCAAAAGGCAGTCAAAATAACTGTGGACTAGTCCTCGCCATCTCTTACTGTATCACTTTATCGCACTAAGTCTCACACCAACAAAGATTAAACTTGCTCATAGAGCTACAGCGGACATCATTTAAAACACTTCACGAGTAATTACCAGAGGTTTGCTTTATGAAAAAATAAATGTATACTATAAATATAAAAGTATGATTCACCTGTATTATGATACACAGCAACTTGACAATGTAACAAGACAAATTAAAGCTGCAAGCAGCGATGAACGGGCCCTCGCACTCATGGCCACCGCCCCCCATAAGCATATCAGAAATGACACCACCCACGACTCTGTCAAACCATTCAAAAGTTATAGCAGAAAATAGGAACTATGAAATATCGACCAATCAGAAGAAGGGGCGGGGCTTATATGCACCAATTATGGTCAAGTACTCAAAACCGAGTAAGATGACACCACCCACGACTCTGTCAAACCATTCAAAAGTTATGCCAGAAAATAGGGACTATCAAATATTGAACAATCAGAAGAAGGGGCGAGGCTAATTCAGGCCAATGAAGGTCAAGTACTCAATACCGAGTCCGATGACGCAACCCACGAGTCTTTATGTCAAACCATTCAAAAGTTATGGCAGAGAAAAGTATTCTGGGAGGCGCTGTTGGGCCATCTTGCCACGGCCATTAATGCAAACCATGAAATATCAAATTTATCACCAGGCCTGGCTTGCGTGCAAAATTTGGTGACTTTTGGGGAAATATCAAATATGGACAAATCAGATGAAGGGGACAAGTTGGTTTTAAGAGCCCGTTTCTGGTTTTGGAAAAACCTGCTCACCTACATTCAGTAAACAGAGGAAAGAAAAGTGAGAAAAGTAATGCCCGTCGTGGCAGGATGGAAACGCATATTTTGATGTATAACACACCTGGGTGCACGTTACGGTTCGGGCCGTATTAACTGCCGAAGGAATGGCATAAATTGTGCCAAAATTACGCGATTAATTCAAAATGTTAAAAATGGCCGACTTCCTGTTCGGTTTCGGCCATGGCGCCAAGAGACTTTTCTTTAAGTTGTGACATGATACAGGTGTGTAGCGATTTTCGTGCATGTACGTCAAACCGTATTGTGGGGCTTGAGGCACAAAGTTTTCTAGGGGGCGCTGTTGGGCCATTTTGCCACGCCCATTAATACAAACCATGAAATATCAATTTTTTTGCCAGACCTGACTTGCGTGCAAAATTTGGTGACTTTTGGGGCGCGTTTAGGGGGGCAAAAAGGCCCTGATTTCGTCAGAAGAAAGAATTAAAAAATAAATAAATAAAATCCTACAGATACAATAGGGCCTTCGCACTGTAAGTGCTCGGGCCCTAATAAACACAGCATGATGCAATGTAAGAGGATAAGCCATTTGTAATTTGACATTTTACAAACGCTTTATTATATACCGACTTATGTACTTGAGTCTGTCATGTTCACAACTCATTTATGCAATTTCTTTTGACTTGTAACTTTCAAGTGTGCTTGATACTGCAAATAGCAAAAAACACAAGAAACTCCCACACAAAGGATAAATAAACTACTGCCTGACCTCGCCTCAAATAGTGGTAGTTAATACTGAAAGCAGACAAATGTCCCTCTCATTTTCAAAAGCAGTGTGAATGAAGCAGTGAAACGAGTTAAGTGCCAAGTAACTAACATAAACATTTGCTTAAAAAAAATAAACAACATGCTGCACTTTCTTAACAACTCTTATTGTTAAGGGTTGGGGACATCTCAATAGCAATATAATGACACCATGTCACTGTTTTAAGTGAAGTTGGTTAAGTTCATTGTGATGTTTAGGCTGTTTATAGCTGGATGGTATATCTTAAATTTGTAGACATTTTGTCAAGTTGTCCATCTGTTGTAAAACATTTATTCTATAACAATAAGATTACATGTAGTTTTTCCTTCAATATAATAAATGGTGACTTGCTCAGATACATCTTTGCAATAGCCTAAAGCAGTGGTCTTCAACCCTGGTCCTCGAGATCTACTGTCCTGCATGTTTTAGATGCTACCCTGCGTCCGAGAGGCGTTGGATCCTGCATTGTCTATCAGGGTGTGGGTGATAATAGATACTCCTTGCCAGGAGACATTTTACTAGAGTCTCCGATGGTTTTGGCATAAGGGTGCTGTTTATGTTGATACTGTATTTTCTGTGATGTCTAGTGTGGCTTTGAGCAGCAGCATTATAGAGTACAACAGGCGATCATTTGCAATATGCAAAGCATTCATCTATATATTATCCAAAGGTTCGATAAAAGTTACTAATACGTTCTGTATATGTTGTGTTTACATCCACCTCATTATGAATACCCAATGTAAACACCCAAAACAACATTAGTAGTTCAGCTAATACCAGTGTTTTAGAGAAATTTTGATACATGTGCAAATCCTACTACTACTACTACTACTACTACTACTACTACTACTACTACTACTGTCATACTGTCATCCTGGCTAAATCGTCATGGTATGACAGCACCTTAAGTCTAGATCTACATCTAGAGTTCACAGTTGAATGAAACAATCACCTGTCTCCCTGATTTTGCTGTTTGTCCATTTGTGCTACTAAATAAAATGGTATTTCAGTGGAAAGTCACTGTGTATATTGTTGTAGGACATAATACCATTACCAGTACAGAACTAGTGACGTAGATGAACAATAGGTTTCATCATTTGTAAACAAATACTTACCTTACTAAGTTGGTCATCGCAAGGATCTCTGGGTCATTTTTGTAGGGTTTGGCCTTAAGGGGAAAAATAAGAGGTAAAGCACTGAAACATAAATAACTTCACTAATTAAATGTTAAGCAAATAATATTGATTAGACTCATTCAGCTATGTTTTGTTAAAAGAAAAAACAACAACAATATGACTGGCGGATGTATATTGCAACCAGCCAGTTTGCCTTCTGCTTTACATTCTTAAATACAGCATGAGTCAGCTCAGGAACAATCAATATCATACCTCTTGAGAGTCAAAGGGGTTTATTCCTGACTTCATCAGCATGTTTGCTAAGACCAGGTACTTCAGGCATGTTGTCCTTCTTGGGCTTCCGGACTCATCATAGTTTTTAAAGGCCTCAAAGAAATCTGTGTGGGCTTTTTCAAACTCCCCCTCTCTCAGATGCATCTTCCCTCCACACTCTAGTCAGAACCAAACATGAACACACACATTATTTAACCATCTTTGACACTTCATGATGTTGCACTACTAACATAGACAAAATTATATTTCATTATTCTATCGTACCTCTGATAACGCCCATTATGAGTGGATGAGGAATGGCAGATTTGATATGCAGGGACTGCTCATACAACGCTTTCAGCTTCTTGTTGTTTTTCTGTGCAGTGTACATTTGGATTTCTAAAGCGTAGATCTCCAGCAACTGTGTGCCTTTCTTCAGGTCATCTTCTCCATCATCTGTCTGGATTTAATTAAAATTAATATATAAATCAATAGAATTTAGTAAAAGTCATTATTTATGTCAAGAAATGTGTTCAGTCAAGTTAGTATGAAAGTCAGTCCTTTGTTGTGTCACAACAAACTGTTTTCACTCATACAATCCCACTAATATCTGGAGAGATGCTCTGTTGGGATGGCAAGTAAAAACACACATTTCTACAGCATTCAAAGAAACATATAACGTGTAAATATTCTAGAATAAGTATTGCAAGTGTGTGTGTGTGTGTGTGTGTGTGTGTGTGTGTGTGTGTGTGTGTGTGTGTGTGTGTGTGTGTGTGTGTGTGAGTTGGTAAGATACGAGGTGTCCATTCTCCTGGGAATTACTGATGCTCATGTGTAAGAGACTACACCTCAAATCAAATCTATTAATCACATTGATAAATTACCTGACACGATTGGTGAAGTTGCCTTAGGATCTTTTGCAGTTTCCCATACTCTTCTCTCTCCAAATACAGCTTTCCCAACTGCAAGAAAATTATACATTGAAGGAAGTAATACATAATACAGATACAAAACAAAAATCTTCTGAATGCCAGTCTTAAACGCACTATACTCACATAGGGAGTAGTACAAATAAGTTAATATTTGCATACCTTTGTGTTAGTTTTAAACCACAATCTGTCATTTTTGGCATCTTTCAAAGCCTCCAGTGTAGTTTCATAGAACTCCTGCAGCAAGTCCATCTGTAAGAGTGTATTACTCTGTTAAAAGTAACTTATTAAAAACATGTGGCAATGTAGAAACCAACAAACAAACCTCCTCCAGTTTGTCCATACCTGTTTGGAGGTAGATATGTAGTCCAGAATGGAGTTAATAGACTTCTCTGAGTAGTTTCTAGTGACGGCACTTCTGATGTACGTAAGGAGCTGCTTGTACCTGTTCATCATCTCTGGAAAGTTGGTCTACGAGATTGAGAAAGCAGACAAAATCTCAACAACTCTGGTCTAAAGGTACAAGCATTTTAAAACAGAAAAAAAAAACAAGATGCTATATGTTATGTAGCCTACCAGCTTAAAGTTGATTTTGATCATCTGTTTAAGTGCTTTGAATCCCCATTCACCCTTCTCTCCTTCCAGCTCCAATACCTGAACACGACAGAAGTCCAACAATATCAGCCAATATGACTCTTGTAAAGTTGTACCCATGGTTGTGTTTACAGGAGAGCAACCCCACCTTCTGGAAACTGCTGAGAGCTGCTTTGGGATCATCCTCCTTCAGAGCTTTGGAGTTGTAGTACTGGTTCTCCAAGTCAACATTCGGCTCTGAATTACTGTCCTCTGAGTATTCCTGTGTATAAGAAAACATGCATATCAATAAATAAACCAATAACCACCCAGAGAGCTGCAGACAGAGCAAGCATGGTGAATGTTGTTGCTGTTCTGCATGCGAGGCAGCAGCTAACGCTGCTAGCCGCCGACACGGCTCCATAAGAGACTCCAGGACCAGCTTTCTGGGACAGAAACTGGAATACAGGAACAATGCAGCTAGTGGACAAATCCCGACATATCACAGACATTTATAGTGGACGTGTGCCGGCTCTACGGCCACTAACAGCAGTGGTTTTCCAGCTGGACGGCTACATCGAGCTGACAGCTTGACGTTAGCCGCCGGGCTAACACACGTTAGCTCCGCCGCTGGCGGCCAAACACTAACTCCTCCACTTCACTGGGAACATCCGCCGTATCAAATGTAAAAATACCAGATCGTAATCTTCTTCGTCGTCACACATGAAATCATCTTCCATGTCGGACATCTTGATGGCGTTGCTTGTCTTTATTCAGGGTCAGTAGCCCGGCCCGTGCTGTGTTTTGCAGCGCTGGAGTGGAGTCACGGCGCAGCGAGCTGCACTAGCGCGGTCACTCCGCTAGATGGCGCTGTTGGATCAGCGCTGATAAACCGCTGCAGCCACACCGACACGGTGGATGGACGTTCTTAAGCCTGATTTATGGTTCCGCGTTAAATCGACGCAGAGCCTACGGCGTAGGGTACTTTATTAATAAAGTATAATTTTATTAATAAAGTATTTATTTATATTTATTATTATTTATATTTATTAATAAAGTATAATTTATTTCTCCAAATAAATTATGTGTATTAACAAAACAACTGTATCCAAATCTTTGACCTTTTTACCCACACGTACTTAAGATGTATTATGTTTCAGATGGATATGTTTTTATATTTACTCCAGGCTGGTAGTTGGTAGTTGGTAGTAAGCTTTATTCCGAACATGAGAAAAAGAAAACACAAGTCAAAATAGTCAAAACAACACCAATAAATAAATAAATAAAAATTAAAAAAATAAAACAATGTTACCATGTTTTAGAAAGAAGCATGTGCTTATTTAATCCTGCCCTTTCTCCCTTCTCAGTAATTAACAATCCTCAGTTGATTTCAATATCCTGTCTTAACACATATTCACCAAGTAGTACCAACATCTCATGAATATACATAGTTACATATTTACATATTTACATTACATATGTACATATTTACAAACAAAGAAAATAAATAATGTAAGTAAACAAGTGACTAAATGATCTGTGGAAACACCCGGTGATTGTCAAAGCCCGTCATCCTCCCTGTACCCTGTGAAAACGTTTAAAAACACAGATAATACATTATTGGCTTCATCATGATCCATGATAAACAGAACCTAAATAAAAATAACCAAATTGCTTCTCTCACATTGACACATCAATAACACTAAATATGGCGCCATTGTCTGTAATTGGTGCATATTAATAATTACACCGTATTTACACCTTATCTGATTTCTGTTCTGGGATTAATAAAGCACTGTTGAACTGAATTGAATTCATCCATGACAATATATCTGTAGCAATTAATTGTAAGCCTACACCGCTATGATTTCATCTACAGTGTGATGTAGTTAAAAATAAAGATCAGATAGGCCTATATATTTATTTATAAACTGTAAAGGTACAATAATGGACATATAAAAAGGTCTTGAAGAAATGTGCTTAACTATCTCCCTCCACTGGAAATATCTCATAAACTCCACTTGTGCACGTTAGGTAGACGGCCCTGTGAATCAACTTCATGTCCAATGGATTTCGTGACTTCTCAACAGTGTTGGCTGCCACACAGAAAAACCGCTGGCAATATCACAACATCTCCGTCTCACTCTGGGGTTCATTCCACTTCAGACTCTGTGAAAGATTGTATTATCAAAAAGTCAAAGGTCTTGTCCTGAAACTTTATGCAATCAGTTTCAGTTTAATCGACGTATGTGTCATTCGTTTATTACCAAAAAAACTGATGAGTGCTAGTGAAAAACACAGGTCCCTTGTGTGATGCAGTCAGCTTGGTCATAATATTTACAGTTTCCAGACACAAATCACTAACACCAATACAAGGGGGGAGAGTGTTTTTGCAGATTGAGTTGTAACTTAAAGCAATGGCAATTTCTAGAATAATGTTACCTATGTCGTTGTGCGTGTATAAATGTGAATACATAGAACACTTTCCTCATATTATCTTTGATATTTCCACCGACGTAGTTATTGTAATTTCAACATAATTTGTGAGCATAACTTCAGTGCAGTGACATTATACAAACTTTGTATGAGATGCATCATTCTAGCGTCAGTGCTTTGTGGTGTATCTGTCTGTATTTTATTTATTACTTAGGTTAGCATCAACACTAATTAATCAATGCCAGAAAAGATGTTGGTCTAAGGCATAATGCACATAAGTGTTAATACACCCTAATTTGTCATCACAATGCACACACATATGGAATGCCAATTCGGCATTCCATACACACAACTGTCCAGTTTTATTTCGCTAGGGGACTTCGAATTACTTGTAGCAAGGCTGGGGAGACAGTCAGTCTCCCCAGCACATGTACAGTATTTATCTATTAACTTTTTCCTTAATTGTATTATTATTAATTATCTTATGTTCCTGTTTTTTTTTGTCTCTTGTACGTTTAATTAGTCTGTAAGTTTATGTTTTGCTGCTGCCTACCTAAAACAAGTTTCCCTTGTAAATGAGGCCCTGGGTCTAAGTGAGATTTTAATTGTATAAATAAAGGTTAATAAATAAAAAACAAACCCATCAAATTATGGCATTAAGATTATCCACTCTTTTGAAATACACTGCTAGTGCCGCTGAAATCTCAACACTGTGAAAACCTTGAAAAGTGTGCATATCCCAGCTGTGGTGGAGAGAGTGAAGGGAAAAGAGGGATTATTCCAGCCAAACCTTGATACAACTCAGACTACTGCATCTCATGGTCTATCATATTCCAAAATATCTTTATCTATCTGACTAAATTGGCTGGTTGGTGCGATAAACAAAAGCTGATGCTTGACAGTCGTGTGAACCTGGTAAACATGTAGGAATCCAGACACGGGTAAATCTTAAAAAAAGAGTTTCAGATGTCCCTCTCTTTTAGATGTTTTGATTCAACTGGTAAGTATTATTATGTTCCTCCCTTGACATCTATGTATAATATGGGTTTATAATCTCTAATATTGGCTCTGGCAAAAACCTAATGTGCCTTTCTTAGCATGATGCATGCTCATACAGTATATTAAACCCAAATGGCCCTCAATTTTAAGTGCTCAAATGAGGTGTGAACCCTTGTCCTGCAGCCAACTTGCTAGTAGATTATAAAACATACATAAAACACAAATGTGCATACAGTCACACCCTAACAACCTGCAGAGTTGGCGGCCTTCCTGAGTCTACCCTTAGGCCATCATCGCTGCTCTCCCTTCTCAACTTACGCAAGATGCGTGACAAGCTGGTTTGTTTTTCTCTTTTTATTTTTTTTTGTAACTGTTTTCATTTTTACAAGGTATGTTGAAGCGTGTTCTGTGCAACAACCTCTATGATGTGGGGCTGTTATTTCAGATGAAATCCAACTTCCAAGGCTTTTAATAGTCGCTGCAGCCATCCACACGCACTCATTCTGCATCACACGCGAGCATACTGTGTGGTATGTGTTTGGGTAAGTAGGGTAGAGTTTGAGGTGTGCACTTGTGTGTTTTATATACTGTATGTGTAGAGGTTATAAAACAATATCCAGTAATACTTTAGCTTAAAATAGGATATGCTTATGACACAACAAAGTAGTCAAGATAATCCAGTGCACCACAGTACCAGAATATCCCACACAAGCACTCATTTATGTTGGAAGGGATAGCAGGCTGACAGATCAATGTCAAGGCTTTTCTTTTCTTTTCTTTTTTTTGACAAAAATTAAAACAGATGTGGCTCAAAGGTTAGTCCAGGTTTAAGGTCAGGCCCAGGCTGCTGAAAGTAGGATGATATTCTGTGAGAAAGCCAAAATCCTTCTTTCCACCTCATTTTTGTGCATGAATGTCTCTTCTGCCATTTCTCATCCCTGTGAGTTTGGCTTAGATAATTAAACCAGGAGATTGGGTATATTTAGACAAACTGACATGTTTCAATTGCCAAGGCTGAGGGCTATAAGTTTCCAACTTCACATTAATACAAAGGAAAAAGGCCGTGTTCGGTCTGACAGAAGAGGTCCGAACCATTGGTTGCTCTCATTAACAGTGTCAGATCCTCAGGCAGACCATATGCTGGTTTGTACGGAGATGGTCTATAATAGTGAACTTGGAGGAACTGTCAGTGCAAGGGAAGTGATTTATGTGCCTTTACTGACAGCCAAGCCCAAATGAGGTACGGCTGTGAAAGCATTTAACTAAAGTGGAATGATAAAACATCCTTGTGAATAACTTTCCAGCAGTTGAAAGGTTTGCATGTGTCGCTGCACATGTCTACACATAAGTATACAAATACTACATCAATTTCCGGAAAAATTATCTCCTATTGTTTTCTTCTGGGTCCACTTACACACTCCATTGTGTCATTCCTGTTCGGGACAGATTCTTCCCGGGGAAATGAAGTTGGAAAAAATGTATAACACATGCTTTTAAATATCCATCTTAAGGTTCTTAGGACTGGTCTTGGATCATTTCAGTATTTTTACTTGTATACATTTTTCTCTCCTTAGGTTTTTTGCGTCAGCCATGCCAGAGGACACAACCAACCTCAATGACTTGCTAGGGCAATGATGGTGTTGTGGGTTCAACATCCAGCCCAGGGATACTCTGGCATGTGCCAGGGCTGGTTTATCATTCTAGCTGCGTCTACCCCATAAACCACAGCCACCCCTTTATTGTTTCAATGTAATGTGTAGTGTTCATTTAATAACATCACAATATGGTATGAAAACAGTAAGTAATATGTGATCTATACTATCAGAGACTATTCCTGCCCCGGCCTCTGTCCTTCCATCTGCGTTGTCTATAGTTGCATGTTGGTTAATTACAGTGGTGGACAGTAACGGAGTAAATTTACTTGAGTACTGTACTTAAGTACATATCCAGAGGATTTGTACTTTACTTGAGTATTAGATTTCTTTGGTACTTATTACTCTTACTTGAATACATTTCCAAGACAAATATTTTTACTTTTACTCGAGTAAATTTCTAGGAAGGCTGAAAAGTACTCGTTACTTTCAGGTCTGCTCTTTTTTCTTCTTCCCTAAAATCCTATTGGACACAAGCTGTTTTTGTCAAAGGACAGTTTGTTATGCTCTATATTGCTATATTGTACTGGTACATGTCCTTCCTGTAAAGTTAAGTGACTTCAACATTGAGTTATTGAAAGCAGAGATGTAGTTTTTTGTAAAGCAGTGGTCTTTGAGGGGGATCCAGACTTAGTTGGATGGTGCAGGTTCATTTGGTTTCAGTTCATCATTGTTAATAAACTCTGCATCATCTGCTGTCCTCTTATGATCCCATTCATTTGATTTGTTTTTGGTGTTTCTGCAGGTTTTATATAACATTGTGGTTCTAAAAGCAGCACATCAGTGCAGCTGGTTTCAAAGAGTTAATTCTCAGAAACAAGAGTTAAAAGATCCTTAAATTAATTTATAAAAAATATAGTAATTTACTGATGTGGAAAATAAGAAATCTACTCTTACTCTTACTTTTACTTAAAGTAAATTTAAAAGCATTTACTTTTGGATACTTAAGTACCTTTAAAAGCAAGTACTTTTCTACTCTTACTCGAGTAATATTTTGACTGAGCTACTTTTACTTGTAACGGAGTAAATTTTGACCAGTAGTATTTGTACTCTTACTCAAGTACTGGGGTCGAGTACTCTGTCCACCTCTGGTTAATTATGAGTTTGGGTACATGGTTCTCAATCTATAATTTGCTGCATTCTCCTGAATCCTCCTGCATGCTGGTATCTGGCTACACAATGTCTGGACCATTATTCATCTTGTCTTAACTGTATGTGAACTTGACTGGCTACTTAAGTCTCCTTGACTGTAACCTGCTGTGATTTTTCTAGCTCTGTATATCATTTGTTTCACGTATAGACCTTATGACTACAAGCTGAGCTTAAGGTACTAAGAAACTGTACCAAGAACTGGGGTTTTACCCTGAAATGTAAAGTTATAAAGACTGAAGTTGTCTGTTTTGTAATCAGTCTTTATATCTGATGATGTTAGATTTGACTTTGTTTTTCTCACACATTCTTTATTAACGACACATTTTGAAGTCCCTGATTGTATATGAATGACTTCATGTTATCCCAATAAAAAAATTACTATCCATAAAAATGGATGGTGTAATGTTACTTTGCTTTTCCCTGGCTGAACTCGGTCATGATAGGACATAATCAGTGTCTAGCAGTGCCTGTTTGTTGCTCAAGTTTGATAATGTATAGTTAAAGATCAGCTAGAAACTGTCTATATTTATACATCAGTTAATAAGTAATGCTTTTTAGTTTCAGTTTTGCAGCACTGGAAAATGTCAGTTTGTTGTACAGATGTTGTTTCCAAAACAATGTCACAAACTTTCAGTTTGGATAAAAAAGCAAACCAATAGAAAAGCCTTAAAATATTTTGACAAAGAGTTTCTTATTGGACTAGAGCCATTGTTCACAGCTGAATTATTGCAATCACACGGCCAACTGTAGATGTGGCACGGAGGGTTATTGGAGCTCTGTCCCTGCACCAGGCCCTTATCCCTTCAGATACATTACACAAACCTCCCCTGGATTAAATAAAAGCCCTAACACTCATCCATCAGGACTTTGTTTATTTCTTTACTCTATCGCCAGTATTGTAAACAAAGACCACTGATCTACAACTGCCAAGGCATGTGACATTTCCCACAGTGGCTCAGAAATAGTCTGTTTCCATTACATAGAACCATGGTACTAAGTTGGAATGAAATGGAAAAATGCAAATAAAATACAATGATTTTTATTTTTTTGCAGGCAGCCGGACCCCAATGCAGTATATTTCATGTCGTTGTTTTTTCGTTACGTTAACAACTTGAAAATATAATTTCTTAACACACATCAATACTAATATTTCAGACCGATAACACATAAAAATACGGTGAACACTGAAGCTTTTGCTACTATGTTGTTATTCCTTCTCACAAAACAAAACAAAAAGATGTTCTGGTTTTGAGCATACCAAAGGATAAGACTTTTCAGATGTTATTTAATCCTGTTATTTCTTCCTACAAGGAAACATATTGTGTGCAACATTAGTTGTATAATATCCTCTAATTGTAACAAACTGGGTTGTTGTTGTATTTTGTCTTGTTTTTTTTTTGTTTTTTTCATTTACCAAAATTCTCCACAGACTCTGCTGGCAGAACAGTAGGACTCCAAGCAGGCAACCTGCACCATTTCCTACCTGAGTCATCGCTTTGTAATGTGTGCAAATTACGGCTTTGTATTGTTATGTTTTGTTTCTTTTTTGTTTATATATTTGTGTGTGTGTGTGCGCGTGCGTGCGTGCGTGCGAGCGTGCGTGCGTGCGTGCGTGCGTGCGTGCGTGCGTGCGTGCGTGTTATTTTGAAGGCAACATAATGTACTGTGTGTTGCTATAAAGTCTCATTGTCACCTTTCTGCATTAATGTTGGCACTATAGTGGTGTAAACTACTACTAAAGGCACAGATAAATTCCCAAGCCATCTCAGACCCTGGCATTTGGACTTTGTACTGTTTATGGTTTTCATCCTTGTTCCCAGGCACACGGTGTCCATTTCTTCCTAAAATTATTTAGACCACTGATTCAGATGGTTCCACGTGTTTCCACTGACTGACGGTTCATCCCTTATGTGTCTGAGTCAAGAGATGCTGAACAAGGTTAAAAGAAAGCCTTTTTTTCCATCTGTGAATGTAACACTATATTGTTGTACTTGACTAATGTTTCTCAAATTAATTCCTTGACCATCTGGTTATATTAGCGATTGATGAATGATGCTTCATCTGAGGGATATTCGTTCATGGGAATCCAGTTTAGTTCTTTTGCGCTTTTCCCTTTGATATACTGATATCACAACATACTCTGAATTGTTTGACGACATAAAACAACGAGGAAGGACAAGCATGAAATTCCTTTCAATTTCTTTTGTTGTTTTTTTTATAAATATAGTTTTTATACAGTTCAAAGATTTTCCCCCATATTTGTTGACAAACTGGAGAATTTAAAACAGTTTTTCTTTTGCTTCATAAAAACTCCTGTATGCTGACATAGTATAAACAGAATGCATGCTGTATATGTTAACCTTATTAATACTCGGTAAGCAGGTGCTTATGTTAGTTGTAGATGAGTGTATTGATGTAGGCTGCATGTGACTATGTTGCACTCTCCCCAAGATGGAGCTGTGTATCATGTGGGATTTCATCCCACACATGATGAAATCACTGCTAAGACTCAACAACAAAGGTGACATAAATAACTGTGCGAACTCAGACCACTGTTGTGTAAGGCAAAAATGAGTTCACAGAAATGATTCCAGTTGTCACGGATTATCATAAACAGAGACATTAACAAGAAGCATGATCAAAAAGCACATCAAAACCAGATGGGTAAACTATCAGAGATGATTATGCGGCTGACAACTTCTAGGGAATCCAATAAGCAGGAGAATGAGGAGGGCAAATAGCAGCTTGGTATTCAGCTTTATCTCCTTCTATATTTCCATATGATACAGACCCTGCTGATCACATAATATGTGGGAAAAAACTAAGAAAGGCTGGTTGAGGATAGTTGGATATTGACACTTTGCTTGCATAAGTTTTTACGTATTCAGACGCACTTTCCAACATGTCTCATATTTATGAGGACAAGATTCGTGCTAAGCATAATGAAACAAATATTATTGCACATATCAATGTCTATTATTGATTTAAATTAGGCATATGGCTCGGGTTTAGCCATGACCACAGTAAAATGTGACCGCCTGCCAGTTATTCCATATGATTATACATTCTTGTACCGGTACTTGTAAAGAGAAACAATGACTTATTCCTTAGACTAAACACATGGACCTAATACATAACATATAACACGAAACTATACATTTACATTATCCGCATACATTTGAATTATACAGCTAGTACATGCAAACTACCAGCATTATGTTGAAATCTTCTTAACAGATATCAACATTGAAGCAACAGGTTATGGTTGAGCATTGGATGAAAATGTTCTGTCTATGGAATAAGTGAGGGTTCATTAAGAGAAGGACACTACATTTTGCACTTTCTTTTTACGTAGCCTGTCATGGGTCAAGAAACTCAGCAGAGTAATCTAATATAGAATTACAGTGTTTCAATCTGTAAAGAGTTAGCAGGCAGCGGACGAGAGGATTTACAAATGGTTCTGGGCATTTTTCCCACAAAGGCGGGAATTCCATCCCATTTCACCAATCTGGAGATGTTTACCCACAAAATGTGGAAGCATGATGCTATGTCTATGTGTTATTGTGTGTGTGTGTGTGTGTGTGTGTGTGTGTGTGTGTGTGTGTGTGTGTGTGTGTGTGTGTGTGTGTGTGTGTGTGTGTGGGGCCAAAGGAGTCCCTTGGTTCTCGTGACTCTGGCAGAGGATAGGAGCAGGGGGTGGGGTAGATACTATCAGGCACTGATTTCTGTGGTTATGATGACAACCAGATAATAGCAGAAGCACACGTACACATGCACAAGCATGCATGCACGCACACACACATGCAGACACACACAACCATACACACCCATACACACACAATGCTTGCCCAAGTGTCTATTCTGTCTGCCACTCGTCTCTGAGACACAAACATACTACAACACAGACAAACACACACAAACAAACAAACACACACACACACACACACACACACACACACACACACACACACACACACACACACACACACACACACACACACACACACACACACACACACACACACACACACACACACACACCAAAGCCTGAAAATTACAGCTTAACATGCAAGCATTGAGCAGATGGGCTGCCTAATGACTGTTGTGTACAGTGCAGAGGGAGTGTGCTGCTTTCCCATTACACGTCCGCCTTACAACTCTCTAGACCCCATAGCGCAAGTCTGGCTTTCATTTACTTTATGTCTTAACTGGCACAAACATGACACATGCAACTTGCAGGTGGTCAGAAAATGAAGAGTGAGAAAACATATTGGAGACTTCCCTGCACTTGCTTGTCTGCAGGAATTGGGGCATCACCACTGGTCAAACGTAACACTCTATGACGTTTCTTATTCATAGTCTTGACCCAATCAGTTATATAATATCCTCTAAATGTGACCTTATTCTTTCACCCCAATGTTATTTAACAGCAAAAAGTGATGAAAGTAAATTATTTTCATAAAAACAGTCCTTTTAAAAGTAGGATTTAAATGAAATCAGTATGTTAGCGTGAGAGTCCTAGGTAGACTGCTGAGGATCTTTCATGATGGCTGTCAAGGCATGATTACTTTTTGATGATCTCATTTTATGATCTAATATTCCCCAAAAATATCACTCCCCAGTCTAATGAAAAAAAAAGGGGGGGGGGGGGGGTATTTCTAATAACAAACCTGGGCTTCTTTAACTCTCCTGTGAAAGTACCTGGATAATCTCAGATGTATTTCCAGATAAAATGATCAGTTTAAATAGGAAAGACTGAAACAATCTATTCTTAAAGTAAAAACAAAGAAACAACAGTTCTTGCTCGCCCAACTAAATCGCGAGCAAGGACTTCTGATCTGCATTATTTTCCTCTGTGAACCGCAGTCAAAATGCCAGAACACTTTAAAATAAAATATGAGGCAGGGTACAATCATACAATGCATACATAAAACTGCATATTCATAAGGAAATATGAATGAGAAAAAGCATAATGCTAACACAAAATATTGACAATGCTCTATGTACACTATAGCCAAAAGAAATGTTATATTTTGTTGGATAATCTATAGCTTTGATTACAGCAACAGTTATTCCCATCCATCCATGCATTCAGTATTATAAAGATTCTTAATCAATGATGGGGAAATCGTTTCCAAGGGAAAGGCTAGGTGTGATCAACTAAATCCACCAATCTTCCTACCCAAAGCACCCATCACCAAGGTACAGGGTAAATCTTGACTCAGCAAGCTCTTTAACGATTTTGTTTGCTGGATGCAAACCAATAATTTGATCCTTTTGATACAGCGTAAAACATCCTTTTCACAACCTCAGGATGTTGTGCTCCTACAAGATTATTTAGAGAGTAAGAATCCACTCGCTGCATTAGTTAGGGTTAAGTATCTTACTGTCACCTGAGACATATTAATATCTGCAGTACTTTCCCAACTGGAAGTTATTGCATATTTCCTTGGTTAAATCCAGGTGGTGACCTTTTCTTTGGCCAAGTAGTAGATAAACATAACCATGCACCCATAAGACTAAATGTGAGTTATAAACATGCATACTCCAGGAGATAAATTAGGTTGAACTTTGTTGCAAGCTGATTTGTTTTTATGGTTCTAATTCTGTGCAATTCAAAAAACGGATTCTCTGAAGAACAAAAGAAAGGAAAAGGCTACTAGGAAAGGTCTCAGGAGGGCTTTGTGCTTATTCAGGCTAAGGTAGTCGAGAGCTTCAGAATAGAAGTGGTGATTTTGGCCTTCTTGGCCGGTCTGCAGTGCTGACCTCAACTCCACTGAACACTTGTGGGATCAGTTGGGCATGTTGTTCGTGCCAGAGTGACCAACAAAACCACATTGGCTGACTTGCGACAAATGCTGGTTGAAGAATGGGATGGCATCCCACAGCAGTGTGTGGCCAAGGCGGTGACCAGAATCAGAAGGAGGTGCCAGGTTGTTGTGGATGTGTATGATTCTTCCACATGCTACTGAGGTTCTTTTTTGTTAAATGAATATGTTGTTAATTGTGTCTTCTTGTGTCTTCAGACTTAATCAACCAATCCAATTCACACACCAATCAAGAGTTAAAAGCAGAATGATCTGCTTGGCATTGGTGGCAGGATTTGGCAAAGTCTTCATGGGAGCAACCCACAAACTCAGCTGTGGTGCTCAACCCACGCATGCATTTTTCTTACAACTGTGGCACCATTGAAAGGGAAATAAACAGGCTTTCCAATGGTAAGCCTTATTTTCAAGAAGTATTGTTATATTGAAAAAAAAATAATCACCCATACACAAATTTCCTTACTTTTTGTGCTAAATTTACACAACATTTGCAGACATGTTAGACCACCAACGTTTTGAACAATGTTGTAACAATTATTATGTGAATAGAGTTGATTACCGTACTCTTATTATCATTGTTAAAGGGGACCTATTATGAAAAACACGTTTTTTCTTGCTTTAACAGTGGTCTCCCCTCAGCCTGCCAACTCAGAGAAAGAAGAAAGCAACGAGATTCTGCAGTGTCTGTACAGCCGCCCGGATGAGCCATCCAGTGTGATGTGGCTTCTACGAGCCGTTCAGATTCTGCTCCTGTCGTTACATAACGACAGGAGCGATGCGTGAAACCACGCCCACAACTAACTCCGCCGGAGTTTCCGCCATTTTTTCGTAGCGGTGTATCGCGTCATTCGCGTCATCGCTTCAGGCAGCCAATCAGCACAGTGCCTCATTATCATAGCCTCCCCGCCCACTCAGAATCAGAAAAGGAGGTTAGAAACTGGGAAGCTGCAGACATGGCTCAGAGGCTGAATTTCTACTTTATTTACCAAAAACAATTAAAAAAGCTTGTTTTTAGGCATTCAAGGCCTGTTTAAAATAGGTATTAGATGCCATAATAAAAATAGGCCCCTTTTAAAATAATGCAGGTCTTATATGGAGTCTACTTGAGTATTTTCCTCAACAGTTTGGCTTAATACAGTCACAAAAAGCCACAGATCCATTTTGTTCAACTGTAAAAATTAGCATCCTCAGTTTCCCAAGGTTTAAAAACCACAATCAAAAGGAAATATTATCATCCAAAAAGGTCAATGTATCTATCAGCCATCTATCAGTCACTGGCAAACTGAACCCCCTGTATGACGAAGAAGAGATTTTGGTTGAGTCCATATGGAACCTGCTTAATTCCACCCATCAAATAAGAGGCAGAGATGAGGTTTTAAAAAAAAGTGTATAATAGAAGTAAATGAATGCTGCACTATCTGGCAGTGACTGTCTGGGTGAGCCACAGAAGAAAGAGGTGAAGTGAGGTGAGGTGATAACCATCCATTTTTTTTTTTTTTTTTATACTTTTTATTTTGTCTTTTTCAAGTTACACAGAAAGGAAAGAGAAGGAAAAAAAAATTATAATAATAAAAATAAAAATGATAGTAACAATCATAACATAAATACCTGGGGGAGATGTAATATTTTGACATTCTTTTCTTTCCCTTTTTTAAGGGCATGGCTGGGATTTGACCTTAAATGTAGACCATTTTTGCCACTTTTGAGCAAAATCCCTTCCTCTAATTCTCAAACAAAAAGTCAATTTTTCCATGGCGTATATTTCTTCAACAATGTCGAGCCATTGTCTCAGTCCTGGGGGATCGCTTCTCATCCAGAGTCTTGTCAGGGCCTTCTTAGCAGCAACAGTCAATATTTTGAAGAGGTAGATGTCTCTCTTTTCAGTGACTTCAACAGGCATAAGTCCCAGATATACAGTCCTTGGATCTTTAGGTATTCTCAGATTTAGAATTTCCTCCATTGTTTGGATAACATTATGCCAGAATAATTGTATTTTTGAACATGTCCAAAAGACATGAGAGTGATTGGCTACTACATGATCACACCCACGCCAACAATTCTGTTGTTGTTGCGTTTGTTTACTCTTAATGTGTGGAGTGATAAAAAAGCGTATGAGATTTTTCCAGCCGAATTCTCGCCATCTTCTCGAACTAGTTGAAGATTGCTGTGTGTTGCACATGGAAAGCCAATCACTCTCTGACAATACAACATTGAATTCTTGTTCCCACTTTGATTTGATATATAATGAGTTTCTTCCATTACTTTTTTGGAGACAGCTATACAGTTTTGATACAGTCTTTGAGGGGGTTCTTTTATATGCGTCCATCAAAAATACAATCATCTCATTAATCTCTGCTGATAAGTACCTATTCACTTCCTTGTCATAAAAGTCACGTAGCTGTAAATAACGGTACAGATCTCTGTTTTCAAATTTAAACTCCCGTTTGAGTTTATCAAAGTTCTTAAAAGTTTTTCCTTCAACAAGTGTACATATTGCCGTTATGCCCCTCTCCGACCACCTAATAAACGTGTCATCTAATAACTTGGGGCCAAAGTCGGGTGAATGAGAGGGCCATATCAATAATTTACTGTCCCCCTCCATTTTGTTTTTCTTAACAATCTCAAACCATGTTTTCAAAGTGTTTCTCAAGATTGTATCATCTTCCTTTTGATCTATATATTCTTTCCCCCCTAATCTAGCAGCGGGTGGCACTTTATGTAGTTTACATTCAATATTTTTCCATTTGGCTTGATATTCTGGGGAACACCAGTAGACAATGTATCTCAACTGAGCTGCATAGTAGTACTGTTTAAAGTCCGGCAGGGCAAGACCTCCTCGCTCTTTATCTAGCTGGAGCGTTCTGAGTTTTATCCTAGGTTTTGCGCCTGCCCAAATGAATCTAGATATTAATTTGTTCCATGCAGAAAACTGGCATTCTGGGATCCTAATGGGGAGTGAGAGGAAGACATATAACAACCTGGGCAGTACATTCATTTTTATCACCTCTATCCTCGAACTGAAATCTAAAATTAATGTTGACCAGCGTGTTACATCTGCCTGAATTTTGTTGGTCAAAGTACGATAATTAAATTCAAACAGGTCATTTAAATTCTGTGTAATTATCACACCCAAATATTTTATCCATTTTGTGTCCCACTTTAGTTTATATTTACCCCGAATTTTACTATTTGGTAGGTAATTTAAGCAAAGTACCTGTGTTTTTTTGATGTTCAGTTTGTATCCTGACATCGTGCCATAATTTTCCAAGGTGGTTAGGAGTCTGGGGATTGTTACATTTGGGTTTGTTAGATATGTGATAATGTCATCAGCAAACAGGCCTATTTTATGCTCCTCGGTTGCTATGTTAATCCCTTCCAGTTCATCATTTTGTCTGATGTCTTGAGCAAGCGGCTCAATAAATAACGCAAAGAGGGAGGGGCTGAGGCAGCATCCCTGCCTTGTACCTCTGTTAACGTTAAAGCTGCCTGTCAGAGAGCCATTGATCCTCAGCCTGGCAGTAGGACCACTATAGAGAGCTTTTATGCAACTAATAAATTGGTCATTAAAGCCAAATCTCTCCAAAACTTTATATAGAAAAGGCAAACTTACTCTATCAAAAGCCTTCTCGGCATCAAGGCTAAGCAAGGCTGTACTAAGTTGTCTTTTATTAATATGTTCTATAATATGTAGTGTGCGTCTGACATTATCTTGCGTCTGTCTGCCCTTTATAAACCCTGATTGGTCTTCATCTATTAAGTAAGGGAGAAGATGTTCCAGCCTTCTAGAAATGATGGACGTGAATATTTTATAGTCTACGTTTAATATGGAAATCGGTCTGTAAGATTCACACAACTCTTTGTCTTTGCCTTCCTTTAGTATCACCGAAATCACTGCTTCCTTCCATGATGGAGGTATTTTACCATGTTTAAGAGTCCAATTCAGAGATTTAAGTAATGTAGGTGCAAGGTCCTCCGCAAAGATCTTGTACCACTCATTTGGGAAGCCATCACTTCCTGGGCACTTATTGTTTTTCAAATTACTTATAGCTCTGTCTAGTTCTTTCTTTGTAATTGGAGCGGATAAAGAATCATTTTGTACCTTGCCTATGGAGGGGAGATCCAATGTTAGTAAGTATTTTCTAATCATCTCATCTTCCACTGGATCTGGTTCCGAGTACAATGACACATAATATTTTTCGAAGCAATTTTCTATTTCCTGAGGTTTAGAAGTTATAACGTTATTCAATGGGTCTCTAATCTTAGATATGCAGCTTTTAATTTGTTGATTTCTAAGGCGTCGTGCCAGGATCTTTGTTGCTTTAGGACCGGATTCGTAAAAGGTCTGTTTTGTGAATCTAATTTTCTTTTCAAGTTCATCAGTAAGAATCGCATCTATTTGTTTCCTGGTTTCTTTTAACTGATTCGTCAGTGTTACATCTTTATCTGTTTGTTTTTGTTTCTCTAATTTTTTCAATTCTTCCTGTAATTTTTCATATTTTAGCCTCTTCACTTTATTCATGTAAGCTGTCCGTGAAATCAAATTCCCTCTCATAATTGCTTTAATCGTATCCCATACCATCGTTGGTTCCACTTCACTATTACTTGTAGTATTATTTTCAATAGAGTCCTTAATTTCTCGTCTTATATCCTTAACAGTCATTGTGTTATTCAGAATCCCAATATTCATTCTCCACAGTGTGCTTTTATGTCTGTCATTTAATTGTATAGTTAAGTAGACTGCATTATGGTCTGAAACATCCGAGGTCCCTATTGAACATTCTTTCACCCTATGTCTATCTGAGATATTCATCAGAAAGAAATCTATTCTAGAGTGAGTCTGGTGTGTGGCTGAGAAATGGGTAAAGTCCTTCTCTGAACCATGAAGATTCCTCCAGACATCGAACATACCAGACTCTTTGATTAAAATGTTAAGGCTTTTTGACATATGCAGTTTGTGTTGTTTTTTACTTGTCGTGTCTAATGAGTAATTCAGGATTGTATTCCAGTCGCCGGCACAGATCAGTATACCCTCACTGAAAGTGACAATCTTATCAAAAAACTGAGTAAAGATTTTTTTATCACTTTCTGGAGGTATATAGATACAAGCAAATGTGACTAATATGTTATCAAGTTTTCCTTTGACTAAAACATATCTGCCTTCCTTATCTCCTTCTGCCTTAATCAAGTCAAAATTCAGAGAGTTAGACATCATAATAGCCACTCCTCTTTTCCTGCTGTTTTTACATGCACTGAAAAAGGAATTTGAATATCCAAACCTCTTCAACTTATTATGTTCTTCATTAGACAAATGTGTTTCTTGCAGCATTACAACATGTGATTTATCCTTTTTTAACTTTGCCAACACTTTGCTCCTCTTAATCGGATGTCGTAGGCCATTTACATTCAAAGACGTAATCTTTAAGCTATCCAGCCTTGGCATGAGCATCACAGGTAACAACAATCTCCCCCAGAAAAAAACACAGAACAGTGATAACGGTAACTATTATACAGAAAAAAGGAAAAGAGAATCTAGGCTTCCAAAAGGGGGGGGGAACCGTCTCCCCCAGAGTGACCCAGTTGGAGGGTCGAGGGTTAAGTCTCTCATCTAGAGAGGGCCCAATATAAGAGATGGTTATTAATTCTAGCAAAAGAACTGTCCCCATCCTATGAGTCCAACTAAAATGTAACAGTAGTTGAGACCACACTACCCAGTGATAATCAAACCATTAGGCCAAAAAAGAAAAGTATCCAGCGAAGCATGGTGATAATAATAATGATAATGATTCTCACCCAATTGTGAGATTAGTGTGTAGCAAAAATAAAAATAAAACGTCAGGCGTTCTCCGTGTTATCCCTCTGGAACTCCCGCAGCTTCTCCTTGGCTCTCTGAGCGGCGGAGCCGCCCCGCCCCCGGCGCTCCGCTCCCCGCTCCCATCCCAGCAGCTCCGACAGTGAATCCAGCGCAGGCTCCGCGTCGCGCACCTGCGGCGGGTCCACTTTGAAGCCCCGTCTGTGTAACTCTTGCCATGCTGCCTCCGCGCTGCTGTACGTCCTGGCTCCGGTGTCCCAGTGGATCCTCATGTTGGTATAGGGCGTTTGGAAACGTATCCCCTTTTCCTTTAAAGCTCTCTTGATCCCGTTGTATTCCTTGCGCTTCCTGACTGTCTCAGCGGCGTAATCATGGTCAAAATAGATCACCCGTTTGCCCAGTGATATTTTGCCCTTTCTCCAAGCCTCCTTTAGCACCAGTTCCTTGGTTGTAAACTCCTGGAAATTAATAATAATGGGTCTCGGAGGTTTTTCGGGTGGAGGTTTCTGCGCTAAGGAGCGGTGCGCCCGTTGGATTTTCAGGTCGAGGTCCTGCGGCAGCGGTAACTCACGTTTAAGGAGAGCAGTGATGAACTGGGCTACAGAATTTCCCTCCTCACCCTCTGCCACTCCGAATATGCGGATATTGTTTCTCCTAGATCGGGACTCCAGGTCCGTCACTTTTTCCAGAAGAAACTTTTGCTGTTTGGCAAAGGCAGAGAGCAGCATATTTGCCTCCGCTGCCCAGTCCTCCATCCGCCCCACGCGCGTCTCCGCCTCATCAACACGGCCGGACAAACTTTGCACTTCTTTTGTTAAGTTGTCGAGTTTGCCATTAATTTCTTGGCTCATGTGGTTGATTTCTTGGCGCAGGGAGTCGTTACCTTTCGTCAGATCAGATTTAAGGTCCTTAATTGCCGCCATCAAGTCGTTCGAGTTCACACTGGTTTCATCCTCCGGGCCACCAACACGTGCCTCCAGGTTGCTATCATTAGCTTTTGCCTTCGCCCCCGTGCTGCCTATTTCTTGATTTTTAGACATTTCTTCTTCTCTTCTTTGGCCTCTTGTGAGTCTCTTCCCACTCATCTAACAAAGGATCCACTCAAAATGTAGTGAACGAGTTTTTAGTGGGAAAATAATAACTTTTCTTGGGAGCGTGGTCTCAGGTGCGTCTGACTACTCCATGAGCTAAACCGGAAGCGATAACCATCCATTTTAATGGAATAAACGTAACTTTGAATAATCATTAACATCTTGATACTTATCGTCTACTGTTACCCCCGTGTGTCCGTTTTCACCTCCACAACATATTAAACCCCACATTAACCTACATTGTTAAACGCATCAGCTAATTTAATTCTGTATAATGATTACTAAAATAACTATAATGATGTAATGATTCTCATGATCAGAAGGGAAATTACAAAACACTGAAATGGCATCCAAAGTGACTTGTGTGTTAACAGGAACATTAGGGACCACAAACTTGAAGAGGGGCTTCAGCAGATTCCAGTTTCAACATCTACAGAGTAAAGAACTTGGAACAGCTAACAGCTCACAACCCTGTTGTATATACTGTGTATGATTTAGATCTAATGTAGCTCTTAAACAAAGTGATCAGTGAAAGGTCAGACTTGAAACTTGTGGATTATGGAGTCAAACAGGTTATAGCCGATATTAAAGAACCCTGCATCAGGCCACACTTACAGACCTACATTTACAAAACAATATCTGTTTCTGACACATTATTGCCAGCTCATTTTGAAAGGCATCAGTCTGGGAACTATATGAGTGTGCAAGGAATGTCTTTACATGCGTAAGCCTTCTTTATGCACGTTCAGTGGATGCGTGTGGAGGAGACAATAGTAGGGAAATGTCTCTCCAAAGGCCTTTCTTTACATAATCCGCTCTTGCAGAAGGAAAAGGTGATATGTCACACAACCACGACGGTATGGCTACTCTGAATTACATCACTTGGTGAGGATGGCTTTCTTATGTGAAACCAGACACGTCCACATGAATAACACGGCAGGCTGGCTGTAATTGAGATGTCTTTGCAAGAAGGCATGCTGAACTTCTATTAGTCTCAGTTTCTCTTCTTCTCGCACGACATCTCCTCATGATACACCCCCTTCCTCATCACTCTGTCTCTCTGCACATGACTGTGATATTCAATACGGTCTGCACTTTTGACCAACTATCCTGGATAATGGTTTTCAGATTCTTCAAGGTGGGCTGACCCTGAGCCAGAGATGAAAATGGAAAGCAAACATAAGTCCACCACCCCCTGTTCCTACTTAGCTCTAAAGTAAGGTGATTATTTTAGTTCTTAGAAAATTCTGTCATGCTTTTCATGTGAGACTGCCATAATCTAATGGATGTGCATAGGGAGCAGGGGGGTGTTTTTAGATCTTGTTTTTAACTGCCTGCCCTTTTGAAATACAGCCAGATAAATTAGTTACAGAGAAAGGATGTGTTCCCAGAAATTGAACTAAATTGTCATTATGCATTGTACAACGAAACTGCAGAGCTTCTCCTGTGCTCAGTGCAAAACAATTAAAGTAAAAACAACAAGTAAGTGAGGTGTGCGAACTAAAAGCGCAGCAACAAACACAAATAAAATACAAAAACAGGCACTGAGAAGGAGAGCTGTGAGCCGCTGTGTCTGCGCGCACCGCCATGGATCTGTTCATATACAGAGCCAGGTGTACAATGAAGCTGAGATAGGTTGCACAGGTTGTACACTCGTGTTGGTCATCTCTTGCATTCTTCTTTTCTTTGTTTTTAACAAGGTCCCCTTGCTTCGCATGTGGCCTTAATGTAACTCTAGTTTACCAAGTCATTTAAATATTGAGGACTTTGATCTGCTAAAGACCACAGTACCACCATGGTGTTTCTGGACAACTGACATGTCAAATTAAATGCTAAAATGTCAAGCTCATATGTTTCTTTGTTTTGGGTTTGATGTATAAACTACCAATCACTCAGTCAGATTAAAGGCACAATATTCTTGTGAGGTCTTGGTTATCATGCAAGCAGCAGACAGCTGTTTTATTGTTTTTTTTTATATCAAATTATGAATCTCAGGCAAAGTTCAATCATACTGCTGCTTTAAACACTTTTACTCACTGAAAAGCAAGATTAATGGGTCAGTGATACAGTATATGTTTAGTTTTCATTGTCATAAAGATGGCTCTTTGTTAAAGGCTGGGAGAAATATTTTCTGAAGCATTTTGGTTTTTCCCACTTTTACTCGGAACATATCACCATGGTAAATTTGCACTGGTACAAACTCTTTTGACGTTTAAAAAGTCATGGTCAATATTTCGTGAGGAGGAAGTTTGTGTCTGACAAACATGGGCACAGTTACGTTTACATCATGTTGTATCTCTTTATGGGAGTTTCTGTGTTAGTACACACATTTCAGGCAAAGGAGAAAATTATATTCGCACCCAAATTGACAACATTATCATATTTATATGAGCGGTGAATTTTTGTCATGTTTACAGCATCAGTGTTGTTTTTTGCTATATAACTTTTTAAATTCTCTCTACATAAGCCACCTGCGTATCCATCAGCGTAGTTTGTGTCTAAGAAGTGTTAGATGGGTATCAAAAGCCCCTGAAATGTGAACGAGTATAGAACCTAAATGAGAAAAAACCAAGTACCGTATTTTCTGCACTAAGGTGCACTTAAAATCCTTAATTTTATCTTATAATCAGGTGTACCTTACGTATGAATGTTGTTGTGCTTACTGACCTTAAACCAATTTTATTTGGTACACTGCACTCAAAAATCTGTCAAAATGTGACTTTGGTATGCAACAAAGCCGCTCCGCTTGATTGATTGTCGGACCATTCAGGTGACACTGGGACGTTGTATTAAAGTCGGTACTTGGTTGGAAATGGGTTTCAACGTCAGACAACGTTAGATAACTAATTATATAGTGCTGGCAAGCAACCATCATCCAACATCTAGTTAATGTTACCTTACTATGATTAGACGTCAAGCCAACGTTAGTGTTGGCTTGACGCCCTATGTATGAGAATGGACCCATTCATTGATATTGTATCTTATAATGCTGTGTGCCTAATGGTCCACAAAATAAGGTACAAAATCATAAGGTGTTATCCACCATTGTTAAGGCCCTTTTATGCTCCCTTTCGTATGTAAATAGGCAGGTCCGTCTCAAGTGTTGTCATGTGTTGCTGCCCTCATACTTTTGTGCGTCCTTTACATTGCCTTGGTTGTTAAGTCAATTCGCCCACTAATGGGTAGTGCTGAGCACAGAGTTCATGTCCGAGTTTTGACAAATAAGAGGCAGTTTCAGCAAACATGGGGACGGTAGAGGAGATCGTGACAATGCACACTCTTAGAAAGAGACGTGAAAAGAGGCAGCACAGGAGACTACTGTTGTCTGTACATCAGGACATGTGGATGGCGAATTCCTGTTCTTCTCTGGTTTGTTCCTTTTGCTGGTTGCATTAGCACCACTGCTCAACACCGCCCCTGCTGTTTCTGGTGGTGTTGCTCCATTTGCTGAGTCAAGCGATGGATCCTGGGCCATGAAAATTGAGCAAATAACATGCGTAGGGTCCGTCCTTCTGTGTATCCATCTTTTGCGTCAAGCATAAATGGCCTTAATAATAATTGGGCTTTCTCAGCTGGGCTTTTGAGTGTGTTGCTTTGTAGTTCACTCCTCAGGTCAGTAGCGGACACAGGCGGCTGGAGGAAGCCTGGAAGCATCACAGAAAAACCGGCGTTTTCTGTTATACAACAATGAGTCCCTGCAGTGTCCCCACCAGTTCAAGGGATTGATGTCACCACTTCTCCTTTGCAACTGAGTAACTATTTTGTATTTTTGTTTGTTTGTTTATTGCTATTTTATATCTATGATACTGTATATAGCTCACATTTAAGACAGTTAGGGAAACTAGGGAAGGGAGGTATGTGGAGTGACATTTAACACAACGGGCCAAAGCCACATGAGTTAAACGTGCATTTTTAAGCTTTTAAACTTGCATTTATCCATTTTAAGCAGGCCCTTACAGAGCCCACTGCTTATGCATATCCCAACTGCAAAACCACAATAAGAGACTTGGCAAACCACACTGTGCTTCAACAACATGCAAAATCATGGCGAGTTGCGTTCAATCTCCAGCTTCCTTAAACCTCATAGAAGTCACATAGTAGGAACAATATTGATGAATTATGAAAGAGCTTCATATGCATGCATTCCTACAAGATCATGTAGAGTTTTTAACCCCTGCAAGGCACTAAGGCTCAGGTCAAAATGACCAAAGCCAGCGCGAAGGCCCTCAGTTCCTCAGAGGGTTTGCCCATTAGTGCCTTGCAAGGGTTAATCTTCATAATACGAGGGAGTGTATCTAATTGCTAACTAAGGGGCTGAAAAGACAAAGATATTAATTTCTTCTTCAAAATTCTAAATATTTTAATCATTAGAAATATTCACAACTTTGAGTAAAAATAGCATTGTTAACCATTATGTGGTTTCGTTCTCCGGATGCATGTTGTCTGTCATCTTTTGGGTGAGTTCAACATGAGACCACCTCCACGTCACCCAGGGCCAAAGGTGCAAGATGCGTGTCCTAGTATGGTGGAAGCAGGGCAGGCACTCCTGCAGTCTTAAGAGGTGACGAGGCCCGTAAATCTGCACTGAGGGGGTGGTCTGTGAGGCTGCCCCAGCCTTGGCAGGACGTCTGGGCTCAAATTGAAAACAGACGTGTTTGGAGTTCATTCTCTGAGTTACTACTGTTCAATTGTGATTTACAAGAGTGTGTGAGATATGGAAATCTCTCACGCAACTCTAGATATGAGCTGAGTGAAAGCACATTGTGAAACAGGCTCTTCCGCCCTGTGGGAAGAACTAATCTGTAAAGTCATGCTACCCCTCCATTTGGCCAGGGCTCTTTATTCATTGTTTTTTATGGTTTCAGCAAGTAATCGTTTAAAAAAGAGGGGAAACAACATCCTCAGAAAACAGAAAATTCATGCCAGATAGTCAAGAATTTGGGGTTTTATCTATGAGGGGAGCAACATTATTTTTGAAAGGATGATGGTCAATCAGGCAAAGACAGTAACTAGCATTACACCAACAACTATGGTAAAAGGTCGTCATAGTAAAGCAGCAATCGTCCCCTATCATCCTCCTAATCATCCTGTTTCTAGCTTCCCCCGCATGTTATTTTCTGTGTTTTCTGTTTGTCTTTATGTGTTGTCAGTCTGGGTGTGGCCCGTTGTGCACCTGTGGCTTATCACCCCTATTCTCTGTTCTGTATATCTATCCAGTTCACCACCCCACTATTCAGCAGCTTGTCAGTCTACCAAATGTGGTACGCCACAAGGCCAGAAACTTCACTTAAGTAGAAAGCAATTCCAAGAATTGGGTATAATCTATGTTTTCTGTCTGCCTCAGGAGCCACATGGTCCTCATCTGTCTACCCTGCTGTGCTCCACAAAAGGATTTCTGGATTTGGGTCTATGCACTCTGTTCAGCTTTGCGGTGTTCATGCCATGCCGGATAACTAAAGACATCAGTCTAATTCCCTCAGTTGATAACAATTGAAATAAAATTACTGATAAAAGTACAGAACTCAGTTCCTGTTTCTACTTGAAGGAACATTCTGAAGTCAAAACAACCGAGATCCAGTAAGATTTTCATTAGGGACTAGACTGAATGAATAAAAGCAGTTTTGAGTGAGAATGGAACATGTGTTTGCAGAAAAATGGCAATTCATGTTTGCACAAAGGGCAATCATCTAATTCAGAACAAATTGCTATTTTAGAAACACAAATTACTACACAATATCATTCCTTTTGAGAGATGTGGTTAGGATCCATACAGACAAACCACAGTAACTTTATATGAACAGTAAGAGTAAAAAAGACCGTCTGGACAGGCATCTGCTGGTCACCAGAAGCTTCTTATAAGTCTAAACCAGTTGACAACCGAATGTCGTATTAACTACAGTCAAAAGTCACTAAAAGAGAAGAATGCAAGGCTTCTGCTTCTATTACTCTTGCATTTTGACATAAATATTCTAATACTGATTCAGTTTTATTATTACTGTTAATGCTGGACAGGTAAATAATCTTGTCCCTACACTTATCTTCATAATTGCTTTTGAACAGCACAGGAACATCTTAATAGTTCCTAAGTTTATTCGAGGTACCCCTTCTTTTTTGAGTTTGTACCACAGGAAAAGCAGCTTGTTGTAGTTCAAAAACCTACACATATATCGGGTAAACATAAGAGCACAACACTGGAACCTTTTAATACAAAAAAGTGTATTGCCTCTTACAAGATTTTAGATGGACAATGTTCATCTTTTTGAACTGCACCAGTAAATATGGTTCAAAACAACAATTTATGCCCATCTATCCATTGCATTAACAGCATTTAAAAGCTTTTGCAATGGCTATAGCAAACAGAATCCATTATCAATTCACATTTCAAAAGTTTTCACCATTAAAGGGGATATACAACAATAAGAAAACAAAACAAAAATAAGCAATTGCCACAACTTAGTTTTAACAATTTACTTTTACATTTTCCATTCAAATTTAATTTCAAAATTCAGGTAAATGTCACAAAAAAGTTGGTAAAAAAAAAAAGGTACAGTCTGCGGTTTATCTGAATCAATTTAATAATTTAGTCATTGTTCATGTTTTTCATATCAAAACTTGAAGTTTTCATTTTGCCAATTGACAGCTGGGATAAGTTCCAACACACTTCTGGGACTTTTATGGATGGATGAAATTTTTGTTCTCTCTTTGTGCATGTTAAACTGAATGGCTATCCAATATATGTTTAAGAGTGTTTTATGACTAATCCTTCCCAACAGATGTCTCAGGTAAACAGAAACACATGTCACCCTTTTGGGTTTATCTGTTTGTTTTGTTCAAGGAAATGACAGCACCTTCCTTTCTGTCATAAACGAGGCCGATTCAAGACATAACTGTTCAAAAACGTTATTTCCTCTGGCCTGTAGCCTGGCCTCTTGCATGCATGTTGCCTCAAATGGGTCTCTATTTGATACACACATAGAAACACAAATCAACATGCACAGCACGCACAAGTCCCATTCCTTTAGACAACACCTGCTCTCCACACGAACAACGACAATTAATCCATCCCTGTCTTGACTCTTCCCCATGTGGCATGACTCCGCTTCGCAGGTAGAAGACTTAAATGAACTGCTATGAAAGAGTGACCTGCAACCTTACAAGAATGAAGGATGGTCGACAGTATTCAACAGTCAAACCAAAACAGAATAACATATGAAAGTGGAGAGAATTAATACATCGTTAAAAATACATCCATCCTTATAAATAAGACGGACTAGAGAGACAGCAGAGGCAGAGTTATCTTAAAACCACAAATAACAGTGCTTTACTTGTCAAAATAAAACCACATGGATATATCACATGGATATAAATATGCCTAAGCATGTTCACTCATAAACACAGACATATAGTTCCTCTTATTGTTATGCATAAGGTTAGCTATACAAAAACACACATGAACAATGCTGACGCTAATAAAAGAGTAACTACCATGCTGACTATGTGTCAATTGTTGAAGCAGAAGCAGATGTAAACTTGGTTAAATATTCTTTTTTTTTTCAAAGTTTTAAGAAATGTTATCAAATAAACACTCAGTTCTGTGATTGTGTGCTTCTCATAATTTTGACAGCCTTCAGTAACAAGGGTTATGAAAATAAAACAGATTTTTTTTTTTTAAATACTGGCTCTCATTAGCTTTTATCATAACATGTGACGCAGACATTCCTCTGAGAAGCCAACGAACATTTGAGTGACTCAGTGTTATGGTTATGGCTCCACTAAAGCCAGTAGCTATGAGAAGATTAAGAAGGACTTCAGACTGATCCAAAACCAGCTCTGCCCTAAAGGAATTTTATTTGGCCTTTCATTAGGAGGAGATTAATTCTGATCATGTCTTTTTTGTGTGCTTATTTTTCCCCTTATTACCACTGTCAATACTAAAGTGAAGGACAGCTGATTAACGTATCCGTCTCTGGCGACAAGTTGAAGGTGTCTCAACTTACTGCCTCCCTCTCTGGCCTCTCTTACTGTCTGCATATCTGTAACAAATCCAAACCACACTAAAACTCAAGTGTTCCATGAAACCAGGGATTTAGATAATGTTCACTTTGCTCTTTTTTTGTCTTACACTTTTAGATTTACAAGCACAAAGAATGAAAAGTGAACGTTATACAACAATGAGTCCTTGTGGCAAAAATGGATGGATGATTAACAGAACTGATGGTTGTTGGACATGTAATCTACAGCACTTATTTTCATAAAAATGCCTTACAAGCTGCCGCTCTAATAGGTAGTTGAGCAATATTCCCTCCTGTCTCTTTACAACACTTTCTTAGTCAAAATGTTCAATTAACTCATGTTCAATATCGAATAAGTGCTGACATTTTTTAGGGTAAATGTTGTAAAAATCAGTTTCAAGTAAAATATATGTAACATGCAAAATATACCCATTTCTATAAATTCTTATGATGGGACTTTTTCTGTACTCAGCATTGTAATGAGCATGCGAATGCCAGTATCACTGAATGCAAAAGTTTAAGACGAAAACACTTGTTGAAAAAAGTTAATCCAGACATATATATATATATATATATATATATATATATATATATATATATATATATATATATATGAGTTGAGCCGGTCCCTGATGGTGTATGGCTGAGCGTATGAAGTTTTAAAGCACATCTGGCCCTTTGAAGCAATGAGTGGATAACTAAATAATATCACGCAGGCCCTAACGTGCACACGGGTACAGTAGCCTACTGCGCTTAAGTCTATGCACCCCTATTCTTATCGTATTATCAGAAATCTAAAGGCATACGTGTTCATTTTCCAGTCTTTTTAAAAGGCAAAGAGAAAAAACAAGAATGTGGATCTTTAAATCTAAATAGAGTGGAATCCTATTTAATATAATTGCAAAAACCTATTTGTCTCCTTAAAAACAGTTGAATGTGCCCTTAGTTCTGAAGAACACCATCTGTGTACTGACTTTTTGTTTTAAAGCAATTTTGTTCTCAATATTGTGTGATTTTATTTTATTAGGATTTTACCATATTACCATATTACTCAACAAATATGGGTTGTTCTATAGGCAATGCCAATAATCAGCCATCCAATTCATCAGTTTACTTCTAAGAATATTATTGTAGTTTTTGTGCTTATCTTAATGAAGAGACTCAAAAATACATATAGATGGTCATTTAAAAATTGTCAAAACAACAAGACCAGGAGTTCCTCAGAGTGCTGCACAGTATTTCATGGATTTATTGGTAACAATACAGACATTGGATTATTCCATCGATCTAAAGGCGGCTATAACTCATCAACCAGCACAACATAAGCTCAATACCAGGGCCAGGCAAGAACAGATCTGGCAGAAAAGAAAAAATATATAAATAAATGTAACATTCAAAACCAACATATTTCAACATATACAGTATAAGCCTCAGCAAATCCAGTACATAATAAAATGTTTACACCAGTGCGTTAAAGTGTTAATAGAAACTGTTCATCCACTTTATAATTTATAGTTTGTATCAGTAGTATAAACAATAAACATTTAACATCTGCCCAACAAAAACTGTAAAGACCATCGGAGCAAATGCATTAATGACCTATATTGTCTGAAATTACAGCCTTACAGTTGTATAAAGGAGCATTACAAAGTAAAATTAAAGCTGCAAGCAGCAATGAACGGGCCCTCGCACTCACGGCCACCGTCCCCCATAAGCATATCAGAAATGACACCACCCACGACTTCCTATGTCAAACCCTTCAAAAGTTATAGCAGAAAAAAGGGACGACCAGTCAGAAGAAGGGGCGGGGCTAATTCAGGGCAAAGAAGATCAAGGACTCATTACAGAGTCCCATGACACCACCCACGACTCTCTATGTCAAAACATTCAAAAGTTATAGCAGAAAATAGGGACAACCAATCAGAAGAAGGGGCGGGGCTAATTGTCACCAATTATGGTCAAGGACTCAATGCCGAGTCCCATGACACCACCCACAACTCTTTATGTCAAACCTTTCAAAAGTTATGGCAGAAAAAAGTATTCTAGGGGGCGCTGTTGAGCCGTGAGGACACGCCCATTAATGCAAACCATGAAAAAAAAAATCTGATCACTCAAATGAACGACGATCATACAGTACAGCTGTATCTCATGGTCCAGAATGTATGATATTATATTAATCTATTATACCATATTATATTACATGTTGTTATTTCATATTAGCGTACCCAGTAATATAGCATATTTTATTATTGCATTGTATGTTGCTTCATTTCATATATTTTTGACTGTATTATGTTGTAAAATTATATATCATAGCGATTGCATTATTATATAATTTCAATTTATAACACTAATATACAATTCCTCACACACACACTCCTTCCAAATGTTTATTTTTTTTCTCCATTAAGACAATTGTATGCTGTCATCCGTTATGTTTTTTGTTTTTAAGCTTGTTATGTCTGTTATTCAAATATATTAATACATTCATTAATATGCTATACTGTATTTTGTATTGTGTATATTGTGTGTGTGTGTGTGTGTGTGTGTGTATATATATATATATATATATATATATATATATATATATATATATATATATATATATGTGTGTGTGTGTGTGTATATATATATATATATATATATATATATATATATATATATATATATATATTTATATATATATATATATATATATATATACACACACACACACACACACACACACACAATATACACAATACAAAATACAGTATAGCATATTAATGAATGTATTAATATATTTGAATAACAGACATAACAAGCTTAAAAACAAAAAACATAACGGATGACAGCATACAATTGTCTTAATGGAGAAAAAAAAGAAACATTTGGAAGGAGTGTGTGTGTGAGGAATTGTATATTAGTGTGTGTGTGTGTGTGTATACCTGAAGTGTGACTACCTGCAGAACGTATTTTAGCATGAAAGCTTGCATATTAAACGTACATCAAGCATCCTGTATCATAGCTACATGTCTGCCGTTTGTAACAAAGCAAACCGCGTGAAAATCGGTTGAAAATCAAGTGAGTTATAGTTATTTTACTTATGCAGACACCTCCTTCCACAATAGAAGTGAACGCTCTAGAGTTAAAGCGATACCGATCCAAGATGGCGGCCACGCCCGACGTTCTCAGGCAGTCAATGCGGCGCCTCGACCAAGATGGCGGCCGCGCTGAACATCAGCCCCTCCCCCCGCGGGAGCTGCGCGCGCAAACTCCACTCAAATTCAAAAGTTATGGCAGAAAATCGGGACAACGAATCAGAAGAAGGGGAAAGAGAAAAGTAATGTGCGTCGTCACAGGACAGAGACGAACATTTTGATGTAAAAAAACCACAAAAATTGCTGACAAAAATTTTGGCATATCAAGCCAGGCTTGAACTCTCGACCTCTGGCAGCAAAGACCGCAATAATCTGGCTGAGCTAAGTCTCAACTATTCTTTTTATTTGACCTAATGGGTTAGGACAGACCAACATAGCGATAAAATGTCTGGAACTTTTTTTTTCCTAATTTTTTAAATATTTGTAAGTTATAAATATTAGTAAAACCCTGCTATTTAAATTATTACTTTTTCTGTAACCATTCTGCCAAGGTTGTAACCGGGCTGAGCCGGGAATATTTCTGAAGTCACCACATTACAGGGAGCTGATTGGTCGGGGGGCGGGGCCGTCATCACCCTACTCGCCACTGATTGGTCGGGGGGCGGCGCCGTCATCACCCTACTCGCCACTGATTGGTCGGGGGGCGGGGCCGCCATCACCCTACTCGCCACTGATTGGTCAGGGGGCGGGGCCGGCAGACGTTTGAATCAGGAAGCGGGAGTCAGCGCGAGAGCGACTGGCGGCTCGCGGCAATTTTATTATAAAAAAAGGACAACCAATCAGAAGAAGGGGCGGGGCTAATTCAGGCCAATGAAGGTCAAGGACTCCATAAAGAATCTGATGACACCACCCACGACTTTCTATGTCAAACCATTCAAAAGTTATAGCAGAAAATCGGGACAACCAATCAGAAGAAGGGGCGGGGCTAATTAAGGCCAACGAAGCTTAAGGACTCATTACAGAGTCCCATGACACCACCCACAACTCTCTATGTGAAACCATTCAAAAGTTATGGCAGAGAAAAGTATTCTAGGGGGCGCTGTTGAGCCGTTAGGCCACGCCCATTAATGGAAACCATGAAATATCACATTTATCGCCAGGCCTGGCTTGCATGCAAATTTTGGTGACTTTTGGAGAACTATCAAATATGGACCAATCAGATGAAGGGTGGGTGCGCTTTTTCGCGTCTAGCGTCGCCACGGTAACACTTTTGAAAGAGAAAAGTAATGCGTGGTGTCGCACGATGGAGACGCACATTTTGGTGTATAACACACCTGGGTGCACGTTACGGTTCGGGCTGAATTAACTGCCGAAGGAATGGCATAAATTGCGCCAAAATTACACAATTAATTCAAAATGGCTGACTTCCTGTTCGGTTTCGGCCATGGCTCCAAGAGACTTTTCTTTAAGTTGCGACATGATACAGGTGTGTATCGATTTTCGTGCATGTACGTCAAACCGTATTGTGGGGCTTGAGGCACAAAGTTTTCCGGGGGGCGCTGTTGAGCCATTTTGCCACGCCCATTAATGCAAACCATGAAATATCAAATTTATCGCCAGGCCTGGCTTGCATGCCAAATTTGGTACTTTTTGGGGAACTATCAAATATGGACCAATCAGATGAAGGGGGGGTGCGCTTGTTGGCGTCTAGCGTCACTACGGTAACACTTTCGAAAGAGAAAAGTAATGCGTGTAGTCGCAGGATGGAGACGCACATTTTGATGTATAACACATCTGGGTTCACGATACGGTTCGGGCTGAATTAACTCTCGAAGGAATGGCATATATTGCTCCAAAATTACGCAATTAATTCAGAATGTTCAAAATGGCCGACTTCCTGTTCGGTTTCGGCCATGGCGCCAAGAGACTTTTCTTTTAGTTGCGACATGATACAGGAGTGTACCGATTTTCGTTCATGTACGTCAAACCGTATTATGGGGCTTGAGGCGCAAAGTTTTTTCTGTCTGAAGCAACGAGATGAAGGGTGGGCGCGCTTTTTGGCGTCTAGCGTCGCCACGGTAACGCTTTTGAAAGAGAAAAGTAATGCGTGTGGTCGCAGGAGGGAGACGCACATTTTGATGTATAACACACCTGGGGGCACGTTACGGTTCGGGCTGAATTAACTTTTGAAGGAATGGCATAAATTTCGCCAAAATGACACGATTAATTCAAAATGGCCGACTTCCTGTTCGGTTTCGGCCATGTCGCCAAGAGACTTTTGTTTAAGTTGTCCCATGATACAGGTGTGTACCGATTTTCGTGCATGTACGTCAAACCGTATCGTGGGGCTTGAGGCACAAAGTTTTCAAGGGGGCGCTGTTGAGCCATTTTACCACGCCCATTAATGCAAACCATTAAATATCAAATTTTTCGCCAGGCCTGACTTGGGTGCAAAATTTGGTGACTTTTTGGGCATGTTAAGGGGGGCAAAAAGGCCATCACTTTGTCAGAAGAAAAATAATAATAATAATAATAATAAAAATTCCTGCAAATACAATAGGGCCTTCGCACTGCAAGTGCTCGGGCCCTAATGATCTTGCCTAGCATACCTAGTGTTAACAATGTGTAAACAATTAATCTAAATTTGAAAACAAAAAACACCATTAATGTAGTATATTACTTATGTTCCTATGTATGTGCCTTGTTCCTTGAAAATTATGATCAGAGCTTTAAAAAATCTTCACTGATTATCCGCAAAAGAGCTGGAGAAACACAGTGCTGAAAGGTTTCTCCCTCCAAACCTTCCTGCACCTCAACCCCCTCCAATGCAGCTCCGTGCCAAGTTCATTAATTGCCCCATTTCACTGAGTAAAGCCCCATGCAACAGTGCTTTTATGAAGTTAATATGTTTGGTGTGCTTGAACCTCACACATGTTATTACCATTGCACCCTGCTGCTTGAAACCCCTGTACACTTTGATGATGAGACGAGAATCTAAAGAGCTGTAGATGAACCATGGCATTTCACTAAAACACTTGGTTATAAACAAGCATATTCCATAGGGGCTTAAGACGTTTTTTTAATGGGTAAGTTGTCTTTTTTTCCTTTTTGGTTCCTTTTTGTCCTTCAGCTGCTTGGCTAGAGAAACATACACACAGTGAATGTGACAAAGATGTATGGCAGTAAAGTGAGGAAAACAAAACCCAGAGAGCAAAGCAGCAACTTAGCAACTCATCTGGAAGCATTTTGAGTCAAAGAGGAAAGCAACTGTATCTCTGAAATTGGTCGTGACAGGAATCTCCTAGAGTGCATTCTGTTATCTGACATATTAAATTCAGATAATTATTCAAATGCAGTTCTATTTCGCTAGCACATGGTACATGGCAGTGATTGTGATCACAAGTAATTTAAATACTCCAATGCTGATTAACAAGATACTATGAAGACATGAAATCCTCATACAATACAAAACTCAAAATGCATTGATGTAGATGTATTAAAAAGTTGGCTGAAATCTAATCCATCCATCCATCCATCCATCCATCCATCCATCCATCCATCCATCCATCCATCCATCCATCCATCCATCCATCCATCCATCCATCCATCCATCCATCCATCCATCCATCCATCCATCCATCCATCCATCCATCCATCCATCCATCCATCCATCCATCCAGCTGGGTTTGGCACCAGCTTAAACAGAGAGGCCAAGACCTCCCTCTCTGCAGCCATCTCCTCCAGCTCTTCTGGGAGGACACCAAGCCATTCCCAGGCCAGCCAAGAGATGAAATCTCTCTGAAGCCTCCCCTTGGTTGGACCTGCCGAGGGGAGGCATTCTAACCAGATGCCCAAACCACCTCAGCTGGCTCGATTTTTCAAAACCAGATGTTGCTCCTTCACTGCATTAGCGCAGATGCTGTGCCTATCTGCCTGTCAATCTCTCACTCGATTCTTCCCCTACTTGCAAACTCGACTCGAAGGTACTTGAGCTGCTCCTCACCTCCTAATCTGAAGAGAGAATTCCACTATGTGGTCTCTCATTTGGATTTGCTGATTCTTATCCCCATTGCATCACACTCAGCTGTAAACCACTCCAGTGAGAGCTAAAGATCATGGCTCAGTAATTCTAACAGGACCACATCATCTGCAAATAGCAGAAATGAAATTCTAAGGCCACCAAACAGGATCCATTCTGGCACTTGGTCCATTGTAATTCTGCCCATGAGAGTGATCAACAAATTTGGAGGCATAGGGCCTTCTCACATCAGAAACAAATCTCACTTACTGTTTGCAATGCATTAAAGCGACAAACCCAGTATTACAGGCGACTATAGAGCTCTCAAAATACCTTGCGAAATACAGTTGAATGCCAAATCCAAGGACTATCGTGTCCACAAAGTATATGTGGAATGGTTCAGCAAACTCCCATGGTGCGTCTCTAACATGGGCGTTAGTTTGATTTCAGAAGTGCTGGGGACATTTACCATAAACCTGAGTAAGGTTTGAAAAGTGCTGGGTACGAGCTAGGCCCATTACTTCCGAATTGAGGTTTCATGATAAATAATAGGCATTGCATTAGATGATGCGTATTGACGCGATATTGTCCCCATATTAAAAGCCTTCTGCGCGGTCTTATTTAGGTCGTCGGAAACTTCATCATGGGTTGGGACAATTCGTCATGGGTAGACCCTATTCGTATTTCAAAATCCGCATTTCAGTACAAGACACGATTTCGGTAATTGCACAACCCTTGACACACCAACAAATCTCAGACAAACCTTGACCAAGCAAGACCGCATCAGGAGAAAGTGTGACTCCCCTAGTCATGTTTCCATTTCCACTAAAATTTAGCAAAACCTAAATATCACAAAGAAAAACCTGTAATGGAAACACCTTAGGTGTAGGAGGTTAGAAACGGGGAAGATAAAGACATGGCTTAGAGACTGAATTTCTAATTTATTTATTTAAAAGCTTGTTTTTAAGACATTCAAGGCCTGTTTAAAATAGGTATTAGATGCCAAAATAGGTCTCCTTTAAATTTAGAAAAAAATAAAATAGTCAAATGTAGCAATAACCTTTTTTATACTGTCATGAAGTGTTTTTTCAGATGTGTTGATGGTCCAGTGTAGTGCAAAAGTGTAATGGAAATACTTTTGTACACATTTTCATGTCTCTGGCATCAATGGATGTGATGTGGTCAATCCAAAGCCCTAAAAAACTATTTACCAGCTGGCCTCATTTACTGTATATGATGTAGTTGTGTTATAATACTACCTAATCATTATGCATTACTTTATTGCACAAGGGTGTTGCCTTTGAATAATCATTTGAATGACCATCCACTGTCCTCGTCCTCTGTTGACTATTTCCCAACAGCGCTAGTGGCATTCGCAATAATTTGTCCAAGACTAAAGATGTTTCGGTTCATCTTCTTCAAAGGCACGATCTTCTTTGTTTTAAAGAGAAGTCTCACAGGGCGAGATTGTAAGAGAGTTAGGCTAATAGAACGTTTTTTTAAAAACTGTTCAATGGAATCAATGGCCCCCTGCAGTGGCACTTTGTCACAATTCCAGAAATGAGGAAAAGGGGAACGACCATCCCTTTCTGCAAATTCGAGGCAGTGCACTAATGTCCACGCAATGTTGGACAAGTGTGTCAACCAATATTTTTAACAGCTCCAGAATATCCAGATCTGTGAGGAACTCAGGGTACCTCATCCAATCCTGGCACCCTGCCTGCCTGGGACTTCTGTAACTGGCCTGGCAACCACAGCCAGGCCCATGCCACTCTGTCTACAGACTCAATATTTGAAGTGGATGAAAATATTTCACCAAAGTTGTTCTAAGACGAGAACATATCTTGTTGAAAATTCTTGCATAGCATGTAAGTGAGTTTTTGATCCACTTCAAATGTTAACTATTATGTATTAAAGATAATACAACACAATTTATTTATGTACTTTGATATGTTTTTATCGTAAGAAATAAAATTCACACATTGCATTTTTTTTTAACTGGACAAACCAATTGGAAGGTTATGGAAGGTTTCCAATAACTTTGATTTAAAACAGGAGAATGCTGCCTTTCCACACATATCTGTTTACGTATTCATTCAATGAGACAGGGTGGTGGCAGATTACATAATGAAAGAATACAAAGACAGTAAATGATTCAGGGCCTTGTAAATTAAAAATGAAACTTGAAATCTGTTGCGTGAGTGAAATGAGGTCAGTCATTGTTTTCTTTAGGTCTGTGGAAAATGAATCAAAAACAGTCAGAAATGAATTAAATGCTCCTAATTTCTTTACAACCACAAAGGTTGATATGGTTAGATTTCAGGTACCAATCTGATAAAAAATTAGCTCTGACCAATTATCATTTTCATTAAGTAATAACCTAATGTGAGAAGTTATGGTCAAAACTCAAACTTGTATATACATATAATATGTTATTTGATTCACTAAATCAATTAAATCTGAAAGCAAAACACAATCTCAGGAAGCCTGGCAGGAGAGGAATCCTATGTACAAAGAGAAAATGACAATATGTCATTATTGTACATGAAAGCTAACTACAAGGTTCTTGTCCTACAAAACATATTGACTAAAAGCTACTGAAAAATTACAGGGTGCAAAATTGACATATTTATACCACAGAAAACACCTGGTATCTTTTCTTCATGCGTTCACACTTCAAAGTATAAACATGAACTGAATTAGAGGTTATGTAAACTGTCCACTGTTTTGACTCAGAAACTGTAAAAGCGCTTATTTTAGAACCTGCTCACCCTGTAAAGCCACTAAGGTAGAGTATGTTTTTATAAGCAAGGCCCTGGTTTTTTCTGATACATGAGCAGATATGGTGAGTGGTTAAGACTGTGATCCCTAACAGCTGTTCCTGCATTAGATGGGATCAGTGTATTCCCCTGACAGTGAAGCACAATGCCGTTCACATTCTCTAACGAGACTGACTGCACCAGCTCTAAAGCACTGAAACTGACCAGAACTTATAGAGTGCCTAGCAACAGCTATATGAATATACTGCACAGAAAAAATCTAAAAATAATAATACAAAAATGTGAAGGATTAAAAATATTGAAGTAATTTTTATTTGCATTCAAATTGGCATATTTTGGGCAGGACAAACCCCGGCTACTGTACAATGTTTACACTACATCCTAATTTGATACACACAGAATGCCTTTATAATAAGTCCCTTTAGGCAAAAGCATTTATTGAAAGAGTCCATGGGAAGAATAACTCTTCCACCTTATATAAGACAAAGGAAGCAGGGGTATCCTGACCTGTGGTCATGTGTTGCATTTTATAGCACTAACACTTACGTGTGTCAGCAGGACCCAGGAAGAGGTGTTTCAAAGACCCCAACAGAGTTGCTGTGTGTGACACTTCACACACCATAACAACAAAGCCTACTGCAACAGACAAAGCTTCACTATTCCTCTTTATGCAATTCTTTAAATGGTGAGTACAGTCTCAAGATTTGAAATCTGTTATCTGTTTTGTAAAGAAGATTTATATTTTGCATACACGTGTTATACACAGGTTTTACTGCAAAGCTTATCTAATGAAATTTCCAAGCTTTAACAGTGTCTTTGTATGAGCGTACAGTGCATGTATGAGAGTGCGCGTTTGTTTGCTACAAAGTTATTTATAGATGAACCTAATGTTGTGAGGCTCCTTCCCAAGAGAGCCCCAATTATCGTGGAATTTAAAAAGCAAAACCTAAAACCAAACAGTCTAAAATAGTGCTAATAATAGAGTGACCTTAGAGATGATGCGTTTTTCCAAATTAAATGCAATCATGCCACTAGAAGACAGGGAATAGAGCTTTTCTCTCTCCAGGAATGCTTTTAGAGTGTTGAGAGAAGATGACGTGTATAGGCAAATGTCTCTGTATTAATAGTGGAAACTAACCAGTGGAAACTAATATTGTATAATAAATGCTGGTTGTAGCTTTATAACGACCCAAGAGACTCTTGAGATATAACAGAGGGATAAATCATATAGCAATATTCCTGTCCTGCCTCGGAAGACTAAAAACTAGCTCATTCAATTGCTTATCTGGATTTGCATTTGGAGCAGAAAAACAACACAAAAATCTCTAAATTCTGTGAGCGCGAGATGTTGACCCAGCATATATTAAATAAGTTAAGTATAAAAATCAAGCGAAACTAAACAAAACTAACAAGACACCTACTGACTTTTATCACTTCTATAAATATTTATTAGTTTGCATATACGTGTGGGAAAAGTATTTGAAGACTTCACCAAAAATGAGCTGATGATAATGTTTCTCTAAGGCTCTGCTGGATGTATTTGGCAGGCAAACATCAAGGCTCAGAAAACTGGAGCTGGTGGTTGGTCTGGATTTGGAGTTGGAATGTGATTCCAGTTCATAGTGAGCTTGCACGTTTGCGTGTTATACTGCAATCATCTAAAACCTCACAAACTCGCCGCTGGCTTTATCTACAACAATGCAACAATGGGAATGAATTAAAAGGAGTTGTAAGATTCTGAATGTTAAACTCTATTCATCACAACAGCAAATAACTTACAAATAAAGAGGAAAAGAGAGAAACAGTAAATAAAATAAGACAGATGGAAATGAAGGCATTCAGTCATTGAGATTTAAAGAGGCTCACTCACGCAGGTCTGGGGAGCTTGCCTCACGGCCACTGCACTTCCTATGCTACTGTAAACTCCAGACAGTGCTGGGCCTTTGATCCTGGAATAGCAGTAGGCCCCATTGAGCCTATAAAACCAAACTACCTGCACACACATGTACAAGCAAGTGCAAGGTTGCGTGCACACACATAAACACATGATTTAAATGCAAGTCATTTCTGATTACAGTTTATACATGATGTACTAACTAACACACATCTTTCAAGTTTAGTTGCAATTTCAGGAATGCAAATAGCATACTGAAGCAGCTCCCTATTTCACTTTCACTACAATAATACAGATAAAACGAATATGGCTAGCAAGTATTAATAAATATAGCAGACATAATATAAAAAATACAGTTATCTTCAAAAGTATCCATATTAATGTGTATACTAATACTACTACTACTACTACTACTACTACTAATAAAATAATAATAATAATAATAATAATAATAATAATAATAATAATAATAATAATAATAATAATTATTATTATTATTATTATTATTATTATTATTATTATTATTATTATTATTATTATTACATAGAAGAAACAAAAAGCTGAATTGAGTTAAGATCTGTTTGACAAAGTGATTTAAAGAGTAAGTTCTCTGTAAGACCATTTTATAGTCCCCAGGTTTGGTGGTGAAAACACAAGGGATGGAAGATGAGTCTACATTGAGAGAAATTTTACCCACAAAACAGGTGGCGACTTTATATTCTTGGGAAAATGTTTTTGTAAGAAAGATAAATTATCCATTCGGAGTATAAATTTGATATATGTTTTATGTCAAAGTAAAGGTCACCTGGGTGTTCCAACACATCTTCGAAGAACAAAGAAGGTGCAGAAAAATGTTAGCGATGTCGAAATATGTCAAATGAAAGGTCAATCTCCCATGTCTACAACCTCCTCATTTCCCTTTTTCTCATCAGGTAAGGTCAGGACCATTACCGCAATTACTGTAAGTACTGCAATCAGTTATTCAAAAAGAGATCCAGCTGCGTTCAAAGCTGTTAAACTCTTCAGTCTGCCCAGTTTTAACCTTCAGAAGCAACCCCTAAAGACATCTCCTGGATACACATTATGAGATAAATTGTGTGCCAGTAGGAAGTGAATTTGAATTCTTTATATCTGAATGTGAATCATTCAATTTGAACATGAATTGATTGATTTGAATAATTGCTTTTAAAATCTGAATCTGAATGGACTAATTAGGGCCTGACCACCGACAGTGCGAAGGCCCTATTGTATCTGTAGGAATTTTTTTCCTCGTATTTTTCCTCATCGTTTTTATTTTTATTTTTATTCCGACGAAATGAGGGCCTTCGGTACACACCTGTATCATGTCCTAACTTAAAGAAAAGTCTCTTGGCGCCATGGCCGAAACTGAACAGGAAGTCGGCTATTTTGAATTAATTGTGTAATTTTGGCGCAATTTATGCCATTTTCACGTGTCGTACGAACTCCTCCTAGCAGGATCGTTATTCGACATAAAACTCGCTCAGGAGACACAAGAGATGTTAACGATGAAAAGTTATCAAAATAGTGAGTTTTCGTGAAATGGTGTGGCCGTGGCGCGGCGTCAAACTTCAACGTTAAACAGGAAGTTACTAGTAGCTGATTGGTCGATATTTGATAGATCCTATTTTCTGCCATAACTTTTGAATGGTTTGACAAACAGAGTCGTGGGTGGTGTCATCTGACTCTGTATTGAGTCCTTGACCTTCATTGGCATGAATTAGCCCTGCCCCTTCTTCTGATTGGTCAATATTTGATAGTCCCTATTTTCTGCTCTAACTTTTGAATGGTTTGACATAGAGAGCCGTGGGTGGTGTCATCGGACTCGGTTTTAACTCCTTGACCATAATTGGTGCAAATTAGCCCCGCCCCTTCTTCTGATTGGTCGATATTTGATAGTTCCTACTTTCTGCCATAACCTTTGAATGGTATGACAAACAGAGTCGTGGATGGTGTCATCGGACTCGGTTTTGAGTCCTTGACCATAATTGGCATGAATTAGCCTCGCTCCTTCTTCTGATTGTTCGATATTTGATAGTTCCTACTTTCTGCCATAACTTTTGAATGGTATGACATAAAGACTCGTGGGTGGTGTCATCTGACTCGGTTTTGAGTCCTTGACCTTTATTGGTGAAAATTGCACGCGCGAGGGCCCATTCATCGCTGCTTGCAGCTTTAATTTGAAATTGAATCTATTGGTATAAATGTGCATCACGATAAAATCAAAACTGTATTTCCTTCTACTGAAAAAATCAGCTCCATAATTCATTCTCACTTTTCGGTTTTACTTCTCTTTATTCAAATTCAGATGTGCCACACATCCAGGCCCTCGCGTCAGATAAAACTAGTCGAATGCAGATGGGAAGAAGTCGATTTTACAACAATAACGCACTTCACGTTGTCTATATCTGGCGTAAACACCTGGATGAGTGATGTCCAGCGACCATCGGCCCAACGCTCATGTTTGTAAATGAATAAATAAATAAATAAATAAATAAATAAATAAATAAAAGGAATCACGACATGTATGACAGGACGAGTAATGTATGTATCAAAATGATGTTTGCCAAGGCAGCACCTTGTGTTGCCTTTCAAGGCGCTCAGAAAACCACGTGCGTGATGTTGTAGCATAAACAGTCTGTGGACTTTAGCAGCAGCGGCTGATGGCTCATGTTTCAACCCACACAAGTAATTAATGGAAATACGCCGAACACACTGGCCATCTTGCATACCGGGACTAACCCCGGTGGGCCGATATATATACGCGACCACTCCCGGCCCCCGGCGGCCGGTCCGGTAAAGTTGGACAGATATTCGCAGATTCCCACCTCGGAGATCAATAACTCTTAAATAAAGACACGTAAAAGCATGAATGTTGCCTCTGTCCAACCACTGAGACACAGACAATAGGCTACAAGCCAATTGTCATCAAAACCAGACCTAAACAGCACAAAAGATATTGAGGTCAATATGCAACTGGCTGTATGATGTTAATTTAGGGACCGTTGTAAAATCAGTTAATCTGTGATCGATCTCATGGTCTTTTGAAGAAATCTGTGGACGCGCATTTACCTGGATTACTTCCACCTGGCTTGACAAAGCCTCACCTCCTGAGCTCCGTTTGGCCTTTGTAAAACGGATGAAGCCAGGATGAACTGATCCTGCTATGTCAAGCCTGGATTTATCTCTTATCCTGGATTCCTTAATCCTACTTTTGTGAAACAGCCCTCCGGTATGCGAGCTGGCCAGTACACCACTGGACACGCGTATTTCCAGTAATTACTTGTATGAGATGAAACTTGAGCCATCAGCCGCTGCTGCTGAAGTCCACAGACTGTTTATGCTGCAACATCACGCACGTGGTTTTCTGAGAGCCTCGAAAGGCAACACAAGGAGCTGCCTTGGCAAACATAATTTTAATACATACATTACTTTTCCTGTCATACATGTTGTGATTTCTTTTATTTATGTATTTAGCTAAAGCTTGAGCAGAAATGTCCTTTCATTTCTCAATGAAGTATGTTGGAATTGTGTGACATCCAAAGATCAATTGAAAAAGAAGTGGTGGTGTCACAGCTCGAGCTATCATTTCATCTAATTTTCAGTGCTTGAACTTCCATGTCCATATTGGTTATCATCTGTCAGAAATAAAACATCATCGTTCAAGCATGGCCTGTGTTTGTACTGAGTTAGACAAAAAGTAAAAGTCAAAATTCTAAACGAGACAAACTGATGAGATATATGGCTCAGCTCAACTAGCTTGATTTAAAAATTAAACAGGAACACTTCTAGTCTGGCCTTCTTTAATTTCAAATTGTTAATGATTGCATCTGTGATGGCACTTTTTTCCCTTTTGAGGTGAAGTTCATGGCCACTTGTAGGTTTGCATAACACAGTGCAGATACAAGTAAGCAGGGGGCTTACACTCAGTCTCACAAGTGAAGTAGATCTTAAGATATTTTAACTCCCTTGGGATACAATCTAATCTAAAAGAAAAGCTCCCGACATCCTTGGAATATTACACCATGTAACTCTGCAGGGCTTACATCACTGACCTCTGGAGAAAGATGGACATGGTGATATCATGGTCATGCTTTCTTTATACCGTCTTCAGACATCACCCAGAGATGCCAGGAGGGTCAGTTACTCCACTCTTTAGTGCTAAGAAACAGAAACATGTCAATGGTAACCCTCTTGATCTTTGACAGAACAATCAACTCCTTAGCCCTTCTGTGAGTGATGATGTGAAACCCCACATCCCCCTCATTTCTCCTTTGCTTGTCAGCTTAGGCAAGTCTTAAAATGACACCGAATTCAGCCCCAATCCAGAAGTTAACATGGGGCCAACATCTACTAATTGGTTTTGAGCAATCTGCTGCACTGGCACCACTAGCTCCAGCTCCTTTCCCAGGCAGGGGGGTACATTTTAAAGCCAAGGGTCACGCCTCAAGGGGTTCCTGCTCAACTTGTCTCCCAAATGGTATGGCAGTATAACCAAACACAGATCCTTACATGCAATGAGCCCAAATGGACAACCTGCATTGTTTTAGCAATGCACTAAGGTGTCACCTGCAACCTCTACTTACAGGCCTGTCTGCTAGAGGGGGGTCCAGGTTTCAAATTCCAGTCAAGGTCATTCATGTCTCACGAGACTATTTCATATGGCTCTTGTAATTGCTTTGTCTGGCCGATTTCATCGAAACAATCTGCCTCAGGGGATTTTACCAGGTGCTTAATGTCCCTGACAAACAGCTACAAAGGTAATGCAATTCCCCCACCACGAGAAAGTGGCTAATTCTTGAAAAAACTTTTTTTAAACTAACAATTTTTATAAACGCTTACATGTAGAATATGTCATGTAGTTACATTGTGGTTGATATTAAAATCCTAATTTATGAACGAGTAGTGTATAACATTCATTTTTATGTCAAATTTTCTGGCATTTTAAGGTGTTTTCTTAGCTTATGCATTCAAAAGACCATTGCACAAACATTCTTTTAAGTGGCAAAAGGGACAGCTGAACAAGCCACAATGACAACTAATAGATCAGGTCTTTATGACCACCAGTCAAGAAATGAGAAAGAGACCTGCTACAGCCAGAAGTCCCCATCTCTCAGGCCTGCAGTCCTGACCTTCCCAGGGGAGTACGTCATTAAGGCCCATGCAAACTTTTGAAGTAGCAAGTCCAAGGAAAGGCCAAGTATGTAGGGCAATAAATTATGACTTTAAATACAAACACAAAAAGTGTAAGAGTGCATGACCCCTGACATAGAGATGACTACCTCTGACTACCTCTTCTGTTTTTCTCTCCTTGGATGGCTACCTGCCAGCTGTAACTTATTGCGTCTCATTATTGCGATTGATAGGAATGAGAACTAAAGGACACCTCTGAAGGTTTTTTTCTTGACTCAATAAATCCTTACCAATGATTCAAGGCAGCTGAGGCAAAACACTCACTAATTATGACATTTAAAACTATCGGAAATAAATTCCTTTGAAATCTGTCATGACAGAAAGTATCGACTCAATCTGAGTCACTATGTGATCTGTAATGAACAGTGTAAACATATTTAAGATGTTACTAGGATAACACTGAAAGGCTGTAGCAAATTCTGCAAGAATGAGTGCGCATGCAAATGTTCTTAAAGTATTTAGAAGTGCATACCAAAAGGAGTCTGGTATTCCAAGAGTTTATAGCTCCCTCTCATGTCTAGAGAGTGAGTGACAGTGAGGGAGGCAGAGGGTGTTTCTCCACTGCATCTCAGCCAGGGACAGCTGACTGGTTGGGATCTAATTGCTCCAAAGTGAGGTCAGCAGGAGGCATTTATCTAGGCAGAGTGCACAGCGACAGTGGAGGATGCACAGAGTCAGCCTGCCAGGAACAGGGAAACATACATTGGAATTGACAGAGGCTCCCAGCTCTTGCTCTGCCTTATTGCATCACTGGACTTGGTTTACCACTGAGACTACGGTTCTAGACCCAAAGAGTCTGCAGATTAAAATTCTTGCTGAAACGGAACACAGATCTGACAACTCTTGTCATCACCCAGAGCACATGTAAGTGATTAAAATGCAGGTTTTTCTTCTAAGTAAAGCTCTATATTGTGTTTGTTTAGAGAACATATCGTGGCACATGGGCGATCATAGACTTCTGAAGCAACAGCAGCAATGATGCAATATTTGACTGTTGTGGTTCCATTAAAAGGAACCACATATCTGTCAGGGTGCAACACCAGTATTTTCATTAACTATTTAAATGTACATAATTGTATAATCATAAAAAATGTGTAACGGTTTGAATGTTGTTTGAAAATGTACGGGCGCTTCAATGCAGATCCGGGCCGATTCCAGAAGCTGGTTAACTGTTTTTCTATTTTTATTTCAACTTTTATGTTTACCGTTCCACGGAAATTGAACATGTCTTCTTTTTTTTCTATAGTGGCATCTGGTGCAACATTTCCTAACCTGGATAAAGGCGTTGATTGTCGGACTGTGGTCTCAAGAGGATGTAGTGGTTAAAACACACAATTACTGCGGCCTAACAAGAGACATCATCTCCTGATTCTGTCAGCCATCTACTTCGTGGGACTTCCCACCAGAAAAACAAAACAAGCCTCACACGGTGATCTCCACAAACGCCCTGTCGAAAAATCCCTCGAGAAATCCCTGCTCCAGAAACAAAGACCTGGAGGTCAAAAGTCAGGGGTCAGGGCGCTGCTGGGATATCACACAGCTTTCTATTTGGCATTTCAGTATGTTGTTCATTGATCCCCACTGCATTGTATTATAATGCGCAAATGGATACTGACAAGGAACCTTCAAAATCTGTTCTCTGGACTCTACCTGCATGCACTCTTTCTATTCGGCAGTGTGTGTGTTGCCTACAGTGATTGCACACCGGAGCAACTTGCTGCCATCATGAACTGCTCCAAACATGAACGCCACACAAGAAACTATGATTACATGGAGGGAGGAGATGTGCGCATTCGACAGCTGTTCAGTCGCACGCAGTGGTTCCTGACGATTGATGACAATGGCAACATCAACGGGACTCAAGATGCCACCAACTGCCACAGTAAGGACAAACACCATTTTAATCAGCCAGACTAGATGTTGTACATTTTGACTTACATGAAAGTACAGTAGCATCTTTCTCTTAAAATATAAATGTGTCATTGTGAGATCTTTCTACCTGAGTCAGTAAAGAATCTTTGTCTTGTGAAGGTGACAGAAACAAGTTGGAGTTGTTATTGTACTGAACTTGCCACAGTTGAATCACTGTTGATGAGTCCTGTGTCTCAGAGAAGCCTGAACCATCGAGGTAACATAACCCATTGTTACCTGGTGGGAACTTTAGCTTGTAAATAGCAACCACAGGCCATCATGAAGGAAATTGAGAGCTCCTGGAGAGTTACGGGTGTAAGGCCCTCGTGACCTCATACTGACACTGGCAATGACACACATTTGTTTAGGTTGTTCTACACTCCCACAAACATAAACAACTGGCAAAAGGAAAACTGTATTCACTGAGTTTATGCTTACAGATATGACTAAAAGTCTCAGTCATAGTGAGGATGTTTTGTCTCGTAATCATTTCCTCCTATTTGACAGAGCAGTGGAGGATAGAATGTTAGCTGGAAAGAGGAATGCCTCATGGAAGATGTTTGTGCAACAACTGGCAATGAAAGATGATGAACATTAAGATATTCACATGTGGCTGAAAGTCAGACTTAAAAATAAATCTTAAGAGTCATTCGATGACCCCCGCCTAGTGTGGCCGCATATATAATAAATCAGTAGCTTGGTTTTTTTGATGGCATAAAACCTATTCCTTACGAAAAGAAAAAAACATCTTACTAAACGGAGAACAACAATCACTGACACAGTTCAACTTGGTGTTTAACTTAAGGTGAATAAAAAGCCATGTTAAGCCATCGTGAAGAGTAGATAAACAATGAGTAGAAAAACAAAAACACATAAACTCTACCAAGAAGGGAATTCTGAGACTGGATGACAGCAGAGAAGTGTGTTTTAGCAAAGCGAGTGTGGAGGTGTGTGATTGTTGCCATGTGTCTCTTCTGATGTGTGATATATATATATATATATATATATATATATATATATATATATATATATATATATATATACACACGTATTCTTTTAAATAAAAAAACTGCTGAGCAAGATTTGATTAAACTTTCTGGAGGGCTAAAGAAAAATTCTATTAAAATTTGGTGGAGATCAGGATCACTTTAGTTAAAATTATGAGACACAGCATTGGCCTAAGTGGCGGCTGCTCCACTAGTAAATGTCTAACTTCTATCTAATAAAGGTATCAAATATTTGTATTGTTAGAGTAAAGAAGTATGAACTTGCATTTAAATGTACATGCTCTATTACTTACTGTATGTCTATTGCAAGTAACTTAATAAGAGAATATAAGTGATAAGTGAATATTAATACCAACCTGAACAACAGCATACGGCTATCTGCAGCATTCTTATTCATCAATGCAAACGTTCAGATCGTTCAGAGAAAGCGGAGTAACCATAAATACATCTTTTTTATTTCTTTATCCAGGGCTGGCAAACCTATTTTATCTGAGGACTGCTTGGGAGTCTCTGTGTGATAGAACCAGAAGTTAATGATATGTGTATTAATGTGTGTGTGAAAATGTGTCTCATCTTTCTATGACACAATAAATGACTCTTGCTGTTATGGACAGTATTAGCTTGATAGTGGATAAAACTACGACTATTAGAGCTTAACGTGCAGTTCCAATAACAGTTCTCTCAAAGTAAGGATTATTACAAACAAATGGTCAACTAACTTTGACTGTATCAGGGGTTTGAGAACTTTGAAGTGATGATAAATCAAATCACGCAAAAGATCAGAAACATGGTTAAGCTACTATAAGCAAATATAAATGATAAGATAGATAAGAAAGATAAAGTGCAAATAAATCATAAACTCCCCAAGATTGTGACACCTCCATCTGTTTGTGAGCAAGCAAATACCAAAATGTCATTCTGACTAGTTTTAATAGAGTGCTTGCTTTTTTCTTCTGCCTGTCAAATGAGAAATTATTTTGATGAATGTTTTTTGTTTCACTTTTTTACGCCTCCCCCCAAAAGAAATTTGCTCATGTAGACACTGTATGTATGTGACATCTTCAATGACAGTTTTATTAATTGATGAACAACTTTACTTATAGATGAAAGAATTTGGTCTGTGTCCATGTTAGACATTAAACACCTTACTTTACTCTAAAGTCTTGGTAAAGTAAATCAGTATGACTAATGCTGTAATTGTTGTAAATATTGTTTCTCTCTGTCAGCACACAATGGCGTCATTTTTTTGCTCTTTTCAACAAAAGTCCAAAATCTTTTGTACTTATAAAAAAAAATAGTTTCCGAAACTCAAACATATAATTTTTTCATTAATCAAACTATTTAAAAAAATCATGAAACAAAAAGGCTGAGCATGAGTGCTCTTACCCTCCCACCGATTTGAAGAGTATGCTTACAATCTAGCGTGCAAAGCTTTTGCGAGGAGGTGGTTTTTTCAATCCCTAGGGAGTGAGACATAATCTGTCTCCCATATGTGCAATGGCATAAGTTGTGGTTTGTGCAATGGCCACCCAGGCAAGTTAACAAGACTTGAACAAAGCCAGAGAGACCACAGACTGATTAATCACAGGAACTTCCATCCCATTTGTTAATGAAGATAAATGTTGAGTGCAGCGTAGAGCTGAAGTGAAGATGGGATATTTACAATTTCTTATCTGTCCTGCAATGTTTATAATTTTCCTAACAGTCTGACTGTCTGACAGGTATCCTGGAGATCAGAACTGTGTCTGAGGGGGGCATACTGGCTATCAAAGGTGTGAAGAGTCAGTATTACATTGCCATGAACAAGGCTGGACAGCTGCAAGGCAAGGTAATATTTTTTCTCAGTGAGAAAAGTCACATGGCGTTTTCAGCCAAACCATAATCAAGTAATAATACAAACCATGTTCCAAAAAATCCATTAAACATCCATTTATTTCATCAAGATCAAGAACTGACTGTAAAAACAAATTCTGGCAACATTAAACTGCATTGCAATAATGGCTTAATATATTTCTATTACAGAGGATCTACAATGAAAACTGCAACTTCAAGGAGGTTTTCCTAGAAAACTTCTTCAATGCTTACTCCTCAACAAAGTGGACTAAAAATGGCAAGGAAATGTTTATAGCCTTGTCTCAGAAGGGAAGGCCAATGCGAGGGAAAAAGACCAGGAGGGAGCATATAGCATCTCACTTCATCCCAATAAAATGCAGAGAGGAGGAGAGGAGAGTGGAGTGATAAAGCACGGACTAAGTTGCAAACTGTGTATGATCTTAGTCACATATATATATCTTAACAGTCACATGCAGCCTAAGAACCAACATCACGCGCCACTCTCCTCAAGTTATAAGTTATTAGGTAGTGTTTTATGATATAACGTTGTCATCGTGGCAGAATACAGCAAGTGTCAGATGGGTATGGTAAACTAATCAAATAAACCTTGAGTAAGATTTTTACCCAAATATTTGGCAATACCAGCAATTTTACTCAATGTTATGATTGTTGATTACTATAAGACTATAAGTCCCCTTTAAACAGAAGAGTATTTTCTTACAGAACAGTAAAATACACTGTTAGGGTTTTATTCTTTCCCACAACTGACCCACACTCTGTCAGATGAGACATGTAATCAACAGAAAGGTCCAGAATGGAGATTTAGCTTGACCAAGAAGTGCTGAAGCAAGCTGGACTTGTCTTTTTAAACGGTACAAGTACTTAGAGTCTGCGATAGACTGGCGACCTGTCCAGGGTGTACCTGCCTCTCGCCTGTAATTAGCTGGGATAGGCTCCAGTAAACCCCCGTGACCCTGCAAAGGATAAAGCGGGTAAAGAAAATGGATGGAGGTACTTAGAGTATACACAGGCACAATACATGTAAAGAAAAAATAAATAGATAAAGTAATAGAAAAATAGATAATAAATAGAGCATACAAGACTAGCTATTTGTGAATGATGTGTTTTGATCTTTTTCCTTCGTGCATTGAAGATCAGACTCTGGTCAAATGCACTGTAGCTGCTCACTGACCTTTTTCATTATAAGGGTGTGATTTTGAAATGCAAAGATATTCTCCTGCTGCTGAAAAGTTATCCAGATTAAAGTACAAAGTGAACAACATAAAAATGTGTACGCTATACAAACTTTTTCTGACGTAATAATCGTGCGCACTTAAAGATCATATATTTATTTTTAGAGATTACCTTTGGTTTATTTTAATTTGTTTCACTAAGCATGACAAAGACAAGAAATATATCATGAGATATTTTTTACTACAAGTGATCCAGATAGTAAATTCACAAACAATATCTCAGCATTTGCTATATCGTATCATTTATTATTGTATTTTTTTGTTTGTTTATATAACGCTGATTTGCTATATGTTAACGTGTCAGTTTTCCTTACAATGTGCATTTCTTTACTGTGAAACAGTTTAACAGACTGTATTCATGGGTCTTCCTCCACTAGAGGGTATAGCAGACTTCCAAATAACCTCATATCCACAAGCTTATAGGGTTCTTTTGGTTAAAATGTCAGCAGGAAACTGCGTAACTACACTTCCCATAGACAGTCAGATACATGGCTGTCCTTTAGATGTACGGTCATTTTTGTAGTATTCATTACCATTTCTAATTGCTTTAGTCTGACAGTTTGTGCGTCATGCATCTTGAGGGTGGAAATTGCATGGAAACCATATCTTGCCTCTGTACTGCCATTTATGTAACTATGACACTTCTTAGCAGACGGAGCTCTGAAAGGGAAAAAGAGAACTGTTATGCTTACACACTGTGATTAAATTCAGTACGCCTGTATGAGCAGTATTCATTAAAAATGGCCTATTTATTTAGTTTACTATCAATAACAGAGGTAGTTCTGTTATTCATTCATCTTTTAACTGTCTGTAATGTCAATTCTGTTTTGCTCTCATTTTTAATCAAAAGTTTGATCTGTGTTTGATCATATAAAAAAAAAAGAGTGTTTTGAATCACTCCACACTTGAACTCTACAATTCTCTTGGATACAAAGAAATATTACAGAAAAAGTAGCTACGGTATATAAGATTGAGATGTAAAAATGTCTTGAAGAAGATTCATTGCACTGTATATTTAGACACTTGGGAACAATTTGTGCACCCTGGGATAATCCAATAAACATAAACAACATAAGATAATTCAATATTTTAATGCAGGTTGAGATGTGATATAGCTAAAGAGAATATATATGTAATATTATGAAGGAAAGTGAAAATAATTTAAAAAAAATACTTTGACCTGGTCAATTTGACTTGATTTAGTTTTTACTATATCAAGTAAAAAAAGAGTCATGTGAGTGAAGAAAATATCACACACAAATTGGCAGGGTGCCTACATGTGCATATAATCATATAACCACAACTTTACAGGCTCAAAAAAGCACATCGACACAGGGAACAAGTTTTACCTTTTGTGTGGGTTCACATCTGGCTTAGAGAACCCCTGTCAGATAGAGACAGTTAAATTGAGAGAGCAAACCTCTAAAATAAGTTTGACCCAAACAACATCTGAGCAAGGTGAAGGCTTCTGCCAAGTCACGCAAAGTGAGTCTTAGCAGATAATTTGTAACATGCTCAAAATGTAAACACATTTCAGACTCAAGGCTGTGTATTCCCAGCAGGACGGGGGGAGGCTAAAACCAACCAGGATGAGCAAGAATTCTCGTAGACGCGAAGACGCAGACTTCCAAGAAAAAGGAACCAATACAGATAGAAACCATGACTTTTCACAACTTACACATTGTTCTAGAGATATTAACTCAGTTTCTTAAAATTCTCCTGAAAGCCCAAATAATTTATTATTTAGAGCAAAATTATAAAAGGCTGTACTCTAACAGTACGGTAAATATACGTGTGTGTGTGTGTGTGTGTGTGTGTGTGTGTGTGTGTGTGTGTGTGTGTGTGTGTGTGTGTGTGTGTGTGTGTGTGTGTGTGTGTGTGTGTGTGTGTGTGTGTGTGTGTGTGTGTGTGTGCATAACCTTATAATACTGTCACTAAACAAATGTAAGTGAATTGTTTAAACTGTGTGTCTAAATATTTTTTGTCTTATTAATTATTACGTGATGTTTATTTCTACTAGGTGGAGCAATTTTCTAAAAGATAAAAGAGTCCAAAACACTTTTACAACTTTATAACTAGTTTTAAGAAGACATGACAAAACACAATTTATCACTTTAACATGATGTTATTGCCTGCATATGTATAATTCTTTAACTGTTTATTAAAAAAAAATGTAAATCAGGTAAAACGCTACTGTGCAATTTGATGGACCTCTTGGGATGAAAATTAATTCTATAACAATGATTCACTCTTCATTGCAATGCTTTGCAACAGCAGTATTGCTTTTTGTGGAAGCATAAACACTGAAAACCACATGTGTCCCATATTACAAGCTTCATGTGCAGACAAGGGCAGTGTCTACAAGAGGAGAAAGTCTACATCTGGCTGTGAAAAACAGAGCTGGGGAGAGTAAAAAGGGGGTAGAGACAGAAAGCAAAGCATGCAAAGATGAACGGGGAGAGAGGTTGGGGAGTCTCGTGCGATGTGGAGATCTGGTCTGGGGCAGAGGGAGAGCGGGGAGGCCCTGAGGGGGAGAGGGAACACACAGCTGAACTTGATACATTTCAGAGCTGTAAACCTTCATTTCCCATGAGGAAATCTGTTGTTATGCAAGCCGGGGAATTCTATGTTTGCAGCCCTTAGCACGGAACCCCCAGAAAAACTGAGCACCTAGACATCAGGTCAGGACCTCAAGAAATTCATACCTTAACATGGTTAATTTAGTCAGTACAGCAAAAAAATGTGTTAAGATTGAACTTTATTGTTTATACTCGGCTACAAAAACATATAGGCAGGTATAAATCTAAATACTCACCAATATCAAGGCATTTAAGGTCAAACTTAAACAGCTCAAAAGACCAATTCTGTTTACAATGAAAAATGTTTTCTCTGGAATTAAAGAAACATCCTCAGAAGACCCCCCAAAAAACCAACTAAGGATTTTATGACAAATCACCTCCAACTCCCTGCCGAAACATCAACAACATCGCTTTGCACCTCGTTCACTGTTGGGACCTCACACCACCAGACCCAATTGTTGCCAAATTTAAACATTATAAAAAGAAGCAACTGGCTCAGCAGAAAGGAAAACAATTAAAAGGAACCGACATCAGGCTTAACGACCCGTTTCCGCAGGAGATCATCAGCAGACAATAGCAGCTTTGCCCTATCTGCACACTGATGATACAGGATGGTAAGAGAGCTGTTACACCAGTAGATACCAAGTTATATGTTGATGGATAACTGTTTTTTTAACAAAAAGGGAAAATGCTCCTTGGCTTTCCTGGCTTTCCTTCCACAATAATAGATGGACATATGAATTTCAGTATGAAAATAACTAATTTCTACCCCCTCCGCTGTGAATATTAATGCACCATTGTCTCACTCACCCGTATTATATGTTTCTATGCATTTTCTATGTTTTGATCTTTGCATTTGTTTGTCTTTCATTGTTTTCTGTTTGTTATAGGTACACGTACACAGTTATATATTAATTCAGCCAAGGCTAAATTACACACACTTGCATTGAACCTTTTGTGACAATCATTATAACAAGTCATAAATGATTATATTATAATCTTGAACATATGTGGATTTGGCTCACAGAAAAAGAAAAATTAAGTTCTTATGCACGTGGACAGTTTAGAAGCATATTTTTGTTTGCTGTCAGATTAAGCCCCTAGCAAATTAGTATCATTTTAAATGCATTCATTCATTCTCTGCATATCATAACTCAAAATAGAGAGGGGTTAGTATCTTGATAAACAAAAAATATCAAATTAATTCTTAATAAAACTATCACTGACCTTGAGGGACACTTTATTATCTTAAATATATGAATTAACAACAGTCCAGTAAAAATTGGAAATATACAGTCCCAACATAGATGATCCGATGTGCTTTCAAAATTTGGTTTCAGTCATTTCGGATATTTCCAACTGCCCAGTGATATTAGGAGGTGATTTTAATACACTACTCAACCCATTAATGGACAGATTCAGTAATACAAGGAATAAATGTAACTGGCAATCAATAAAACAGCTCATGAATGATTTTGGTCTTGCCGATAGTTGGTGTTTACAACATCCAACAGCCACAAAGTCTACATTTTTCTCATCAGTCCATTGCACTCATTCATGCATCAATCTTCTTCTTACTAATAATTCAATACTGTCAGAAATCTCTCTAATTAGCACATTAGGTAGTTTCACTTGGAATCAATCAAGCTTGCATAATCATACCATTAGATGGTGCTTTAATACATCTCTTCTTAAAGACCCTGAATTTAGTAAATATTTTGAAAAAGAGCGGGTATCCTGCCAAGAATTAAATGATTCCCAGACTCACCATTAACGGGACTATGGGAAACAGGTAAGGCAGTACTATGAGGTAAAATTATATCAAACTCATAAAAAGAAGAAAGAAAAAGAAGAGGAACTTAAACTAAAACAAAAGATAAAAAAAACTTCAATCATTGAACTCAAATAACCCGACAGAAGAAACTCAGAAGGAAATAAGAAAATATCAAGTTAGATTAAATGTTTGATAAACAAAATAACTAAATTCCTAATTTGGAGACTCTGGCAAGAAAAATATCACTATGACAATAATTCAGGTAGATATTTGGCTAATCAACTCAAACGAAACCAAGAAAAAGCAATGATTCCCACCATTTAGGACTGACCAACTCACTTCAAGGAATCAATAAAATATTCCGAGAATTCTATGCAAAATTATACTCATCTGAGACGGACCCAGGACAGGAAGCCATCGACTCATTAATCGAGAGCATTGAGCTCCCTCAACTTAACAAAGAACAAATTGACCCATGGTGGCCTGCCCAAAAACACATCTCCAGGAACGGACCGCTTCACAGCTGAATTCTACAAACATTTTTGGGATATCTTATCTCCAGTATTGATCAGAGCAATAACTGAAATAAAAAAAAAATCAAGATTTCCAAAGCATATGAACAGCAGTTATCGCACTTCTTCCAAAACCCAACAACGACAAACACTTCCATCAAATTACTGTCCAGTCTCTCTTATTAATGTAAACTTAAAAATCATTAGCAGAGCTCTGGCTCATGGGATTGAAGAAGTGACCATCCTAACCTCCATATAAGATGAATCCATACATTTCAAGCCCACCATACAATCAGCTTATATGCTGATGAGATTGTACAAAACCCTCAATCATCCTTACAAGAAGCAGTAAAAACTTACAAGACTAAATGCAATGAGGCAGCCCACACATCAGCCATCCCTCCATGCATAAATCACAGCACATTTTTAGGCATCAAAGTTTCCTCCAGGCTGTCGGAGCTGATAGGACTCAACTTTATAAAACTATTAAAAACCATGGGTCTTCAACTCTGGGTAGATTTACCCCTGTCTATCATTAGCAGAATAGCAATAATTAAAATAATAATTCTCCCTAAAACAGGCTATTTATTCTCAATTATTCCAACTTAGGCTCCTTACAGCTGATTTAAATGTTTAGATGTGGTTATTACAAAATTCAATTGGAAGAATAAAACACTAAGGATTAAATTAACTATTTTCAAAAACACCTAAATTTCGGGGAGGCTTCAAAGCTCCAAATTTCTACTACCACTCACAAACTCGCTCACCAACCAACTTCAATATATATATATACAAATGGACTCACCCCAGTCAGTAAAGTGTCACATGGTTGGATATCGAAGAACAATTTCAGAGCTCAGATATCCCGTTCTCCAGTCAAGTCTAACTTCATTTTATATAATCTTTAATTTTATTCCTATCTGGAAAAAAAGTGATATTTTAAAAAAAACATCAACTTTCGCATATGGGCTGAGAAAGGTAACACGCATCTTAAACGTCAAACATCAATAAACCTAGACCTTCCACCTCCAGAAACAGAACCGATGAATATCTCTAATACAAAAAAATCCTTTCCAAAATATAGTTCCAAAATAGTTTGTTCAGATAAAACCATATCCTTCCTGTTAGTTAAAAAGGAAAAATATCTTTAAATTGTTCCTGATGCTGAACTCTGGACTCAAATCTATAAAAACATTTATTTCATGACTAAAAATGCTAACTTGCAAACCACACAGGTTAAAACTCGCCACAAAACAACTTACACGAGACAAAAAATGCTTAAAATAGGATTTGCATCCTATCCTATCCTATTGCAACCTGTCCATATTGCACACAAAACCATCCTGACACTTAAATTCATGCCACCTGGAAATGCACACCTATCAGTCAGTGTAACTTTATGTAATTTCATGGGCTGCCTCATCCCATTATCTCCCTCGTTTTGCCTAGTAGGACATTTATCAGATTGATCAGAATTCAATCTAGATATAACTAGGAATAAACTTCTTCTCACAGCCCTAACAACTGCCAGGAAAACTATCTTCATACAAACTATCTTCATACGCTTCATAAGCTATCTCCATACTAATATCAACATTCACACTTTTGTACACACACTGCCGGTTCCCTTCACTTTCTGGCACGGGCCGACGGGACTAGTGCTGGAGGGCTTGGGCGGTTGCTGCTTTCTGCCTGCTGCCTGCGCAGGGTAGCAGCGTCGGCGGGCAGGAGGGGTTGGCCTGTGCCTGGGGCCGGCATCACGCTATATCCTTTCATGTTTGACATTGGTTATTTTAGTCCTCTCTGTCAGTATCGGGAATTTAAATGTTTTCTAAAATATGTTAAATCAGACTGTCAAAAAGGCCTGGTGAGGACACACACTCTCACACTCATTCATGCACCCTAAGAAAACTAACATCTGCTGCAATGTTAAAATGGATATATATCTCATGGATCCAAACCATGGTATTAACCATTCATATATATGCAGACAGTTGTTGAGTGAAAAAACTGTTTACATTAAAATAAGTTTGGATAACATATTCTTTTCCCACTGTTAATGGCCCGGTTTCCCAGATCAGTTAAGTAGTTCTTAACAGCGAAAGACTTCTTTCACAGGCTCCTTAAAATGGTTTAAAAGAAGTCTTTCGCTGTTAAGAACTACTTAACTGATCTGGGAAACCGGGCCAATGTTGGTACAAAAGAAAACTAGACTACCAACAAGAACACCAGAAACCTGAAATGCCAAAGCAAAAATACTCCTTACTGCCTGTAATTACTGGTGATCTGAATCAGAATCAGGTTTATTGGCCAAGTATGAACATGCCAGACAGGGAATTTGACTCCGGTTGTTTCGCTCACTGGATCCAGATTTAAATAGTTAAAACAGTAATAGACAAATGGCTCTTATTAACATATATACAATTTTTTTTTAAAGTGAAAGGTGCAGCAGTATGAGGTAGACATGGTTCCTGAAAGGTGCATTGTTACAGTATATGATTGTGGTTATTATTATTATAATTAATGTTATTATTATTGCACAGTGATTGATTAACTCGTCGATGTATTATCCAACAATGAATGTCAATTATGAGCTCTGCAAATATGTTCAAGTCTATTTCCTGTTACAGCTAACAACATTCAGTAGTTCATCCCGAGTCATAGCAATATAATAATTCACAGCAATCATTTCATACCACAGTCATAGTAATGTAATCCAACCTCTTGGTTTCACTATATGCCCAATACTGAACTAAAGAGTGTTTCGCTGCTGAGACCAGATTCAGTAAAGCTTACAGAACATGACAGTAAAGTAAACAGTTCCTTATGCGGTATGATGGATTCACTGTCAACACACAAACAAAAAAAAAATCTGAAAATGGAAAAGCATGTGTAAAGTATATGTTTATGTAGCCGTGAACAAGTGGATTTTTTATCATCTTGGAGAGGTAGGTCCATTACATTCACACAAGAGTAGTGATTTTTATGGGCCATGTCTTTAAAAGCCTTAAAAAGTGCAAAGCAAATGAGTCACACATGCCTTCATACTTAGAAAAGTAACACAACTCTGACTTATCATGAATCTTCCTGCCGTTAAATCACTTTTCTTTGTTAGTAGCTTTTTACGGGGACCATTAAATGCATTTTTTTTTCAGTAAGAAAAGTACACGAGAGGTTTTGTGGGTAAGAAGCACTGAGTCACTGTCCTTTAATAACAATGTGTGTTCCAGCTGTTCCTACAAATGCATCTTGTGACAGTTAGTAAAACAAGAAAGTTTAGTGAATTTAAAACTGAGATATAATTCTCTGCAAACTGCTATTATTATTTAGTAGACCTATATTTTTTTATAACACCCAACATTTGTATTAAACGTATGATTACAGTATGTATTAGATTATACTTATGAAGATGTTATATGGCACATATAGATAAAAAGATAAAGAAAATGCACTTTTAGTGAATGAAGAAACATGTGAGACTGGTGTGGCAATCCTAATTTCTTGGCTCATCTATCCAGGAAATACAATGCCTGGTGAAAAGCATCAATTAAATGTTATTAGTGCTTGATGATTACTGTTTCAACTACTGAAGAGCTCAGTGATCTACAGTAGTTAAAGTACTGTACTCAATACTGTAGCTATAGTATTAGGGGGCTGGGGGTGTGCACATTTTTTTTAATGATTAGATTGTTTAAAAAATATCAGTGCCCTTTAGCCAGTGGGAATCTACACATGGGAGCCATTCATTCATTCAACAACTTACAATAGGAGAATTGTAAAGACATGGTAAACTGTTTTCTTATGAGGAGTTACAGTAACGTTGTTTGAATTATGGGAACATAGTTAACAAATTAAAGACTGTGTAACATTCAGACTTATTGCAACTACAGAACGTCACTTGTCAAACTACATGAATGTGCTACAGATATGCAGGTTAGACTCACAAACAGTTTTTTTAATAGTCAATTCTCAAGCATGTAATTGCTGTGGCAGAGAAGCCAGACTAAGTGGGAGAAATGGCAGAATATCTTTGAAAACTGCTTGAAATGTAACATAAGACATTTTTTGAAGGTTCTCTGGAAATGGAAACAGGAGAAATCTGATTATACACAGACATTACGACACAGCACTGAGACTCCAAGGAATAAATCAATTCAAGAGTAATTTATAATGTTAAATACAGAGATAACCTTTTCTGTATTGAATATGGAAATGCACATCAGTGGAACTGTGAATGTCCTAAGCCATTAGTAACAATTCCCCAAATCGTTATTTTTTTCATTTAGAATAAACAGATCTAACTAATGAATAGAAAACCAACATTTTTCATCATTATTACTATTATTCTGATTGCGTTGATTACAGCTGGAGGAAAGTGGCTAAATGGGCAGGCTTGTAAGCCAGGTAAATGCAGTGCTGGAGACAACATCTTCTGGTGTCGACATCTTATGAGTTCATGCTTGGGACATTACGAGGTAAAGCAGAAGATGGGACTGCTCTCTGGTATTTTTTTTTTTGTTTGTTTTTTTTTTTTTTGGGGGAGGGGGGGGGTCGGGTCAGCTCTACTGAGTGTAATAGTTATCCAAATTTACATAAGATGTGAAGCACAAAGCTGCCCACCAAAGGCATACCTCACAGAAGAAAAGGGTACAGTGGAGGTGAGTGGCTGACTCTACACTCTGATGAATCTCACCAAAACCTTGGTATATTGTGTCAGTTTGTGAAAAAACATGTCCCTAAAACTTGAGAAAATTGCTTCAACTTGTGAAAAAGTTGATAGAGCGGGTAAAAATGAGCCACTTGGCTCAACCACATCTTCCAGGAGGTGAACTGCATTAAACCCCATATGTGAAGTTGAGTAAAAATAAAGAGTGGGAAGCTGAAAAAATGTAATCTATTTCAGAAAGACATTGGTGCTAACAGAGCACCAAGGTGGTCTATCTGAATACATCCAAAATGCTAAAACAGGCATGGCTTGTCACCTGGCAGCCAATAGCCCTGTAAATAACAACACGGTCACTATACGACACATCCCTGGTGTATGACAACCCTGTAAACCGGCAGCAATGATTGCTCTGATGGTAGAAGATGGTGGCAGAAAAGAGATGGGGCGAAAATGTGATGACACAAAAATCAAAGAAATATTGGCTGGTTAACCTGGGGACAATATTTCTCGTGAACTGAAATCCTTGTAAAGAAAGTTATGCCATCAATGATTATCATCATAAATAGAGCAAGGTGCAAGAGAGCTGAACATGTTTTTATATCTGCAGTTCCATATGGACCAACAGCCAATTAACATGTGGGCCTGGAGCTCTTGTGATCAGTTTGGATATGGGCCACTTTGAATGGTTGCAAAAGACAAGTGACATGAAGAGCAAGACGGCTTCACCTGAGAATTAAAAAAAGGTTTTGAAGAATCCTATTTGATACAAATGAGTCTAGGTGGCTATAGTTATTTTAATAATATTTAAAGTGGACCTATTATGGCATCTAATACCTATTTTAAACAGGCCTTGAATGTCTTAAAAACAAGCTTTTGATTGTTTTTGCAAAATGAATTAGAAATTCAGCCTCTGAGCCATGTCTCTATCTTCCCATTCTCTAACCTCATTATCTATGCAGGATTCTGAGTGGGTGGGGAGGCTATGATAATGAGGCACTGTGCTGATTGGCTGCCTGAATGACGCGATACACCGCTACGAAAAAATGGCGGAAGGTCCGGCCAGCAGAGTTACACCGTGTCCTAACTGCATGCGATGCGAGCGAGCGTCAGTACAAAATCAATTCCATTGCTTTATTTTCTATTGGACTGTCCTAACTGGCCGTGTGCGACGCGCCGTTTTGAGCTGAATATTTGTCGGACGCCCTGCTTCTATTTTCTTCCTGACGCTCGCGTTGAAAGCACGGTAGGAAACAGTCATGTATGAGGAACGGCTGATCCAGTTAGTTGAGATGAGAAGTTATCTCTATGATACCTCCTCATTTCACTACAAAAACCTCAATAAAGTGGCAGTTGGCTGGAGGGAGATGGACAGAGAGCGTCCGATGTCACGCAGTGCGACGCGATAGTCGGACACTCGCATGCAGTTAGGACACAGTGTTTAGTTGTGGGCGTGGTTTGCATTTTGTTTACGTAACGAAAGGGAGCAGAATCTGAACGGCTCGTAGAAGCCACATCATACTGGACGGCTCATCCGGGCGGCTGTACAGACACTGCAGAATTTGGTTGCTTTCCTCCTTCTCTGAGTTGGCAGGCTGACGGGAGACCACTTTATATATGTTAAAGCAAGAAAAAACATGTTTTTCATAATAGGTCCCCTTTAATAATATTTATAGGTATCAATTTCACTCAGAGATGCATATAGGCAGTAAAAGTAAGTTCAGTTTTGATCTAAAATTATTACATCAAAGTACCCTCCAAACTTCAACAGCTCACTGAATTATGTATTTTAAGATCTATGCAGCCCCAGAGGGAAAGGTTGTATGTCAGAGTTTATCTGTCCGTCTGTCTGTCTGTCTGTCTGTCTGTCCGTCCGTCCATCATATACATAAAACAAAGAGCCAAAGCTATATTCTTTTAAGTAAATACTGCCTTAGTAACTGACTTTTAATAAGAAAAGTACTGAAATTAGCTAATTTGCTTTTACTTGTTTTGCATTGTTAGTGTGCCAGTGCAGGCCCTGCTGGTGTTTGAATGTTGTATAAATCATCCGGTGGTGGTCGGAGAGGCTGTTAGGCGTGGATTGGCCGCCACGCTTCCGTCAGTCTTCTCCAGGGCAGCTGTACATGTAGTTTCCCACAACCAAGTAAGAATGTGGAGTGAATGAATAATAGAACCACTTTGAGTGTTCAGAAAAGTGCAATATAAATGTAACCCATTATTACAATTATTATTATAAAGTAGGGAAGACAAAACATGAATCAAATTTTTTGAAAAAGTAATTTTTCAAACTAATTTAAGTTAAGTATTCTAAGCATTAAGTGTTGTTAATAAAAGTCAGTGTTAATGACTGGGGGGGTGTCTCCTTTTTCTGAGCTTTGAACCAGTGCAGGGTTCTCTTGGGTTGGTTGAAGACCAGACGTGCTGCTGCGTTCTGGATCATCTGCAGAGGTTTAACTGATCATGCAGGGAGGCCAACCAACAAGAAATTACAGTAGGCAATGCGTGACATGACCTGAGCCTGAACCAAGAGCTGTGTTGTATGTTCTGTCAGTTAGAGTCTGATTTTCCTGATGTTGTAAAGAGCAAATCGGCAAGACCGGGAAACCGAGGCAACATGCTCCTTAAAGGTCAGCTGGCTGTCTAACATGACACCAAGATTCCTAGCAGAAAATGTGGGCATAAGTGTGGTGCAATGCAGCTGCACGCTTATCTTTTTTTTTTTTTTTAAGATTTTTTTGGGCTCTACTGGCCCTTTATTTAGACCCTCCAGAAAAACGCAGGCAAAAATCCTTGATTCCGCGGACTAAAATCCTTGATTCCGCGGGCTAAAATCCTTGATTTTGCGGGCTAAAATAATTGATTATGCGATTAAATGTGCGGGTTTTTTATGTGCTTTTATGCGGCGAAATTGCGGAATATGCTGTAAGTTGCGGAATATGCGGAAAGTTGCAAAATATGCGAAATATGCAGGAAGTTGCGGATTCGGCGCTGAGCTCTTCCCTCTTAAATTCAGCGGGTCGTCTGATCTGAGGTCGTAAGAGAAAAAAAAGGAGAGCGCGGGTGGAGAGGAGAGACGCGGCCGGCCCCTCTCCTCTCCACCCGCGGCTCGGTGCTCGGGTGATTGCCGGGCGCACCGGCGCGACGAGGGGGACGAGACAGAGCTCCGTCACCCCCCCCCACGCGTCCGCCGCCACTATCCCCCAAGTGGATGGGAACGTGCGTCCGCCTCCGCCGGCCCTCGCAGGCGCAGTGGTGCGCGGTCAGCGCGGATCCTGAGTCCACCGGCAGCCGCGCCCACCGCGCAAGCGGCACTCTCTTTTTCCTCTCACCCCCGCGGGTGAGAGCTGCTGTTTGGGGGGTGGCGCCGTGGCGGTTTCTGCGAGGGGTGCGGAGGTCCCCGGGCGGGTCCCGCACGTCGCGACCGGGCGTCCCGATATGTCACTCACAACACTCCCCCCTTTTTCCAAACTTTATGCGAAAATGTCGGCGATGATGCGGTGAAATCAAGCGAGCCCCGCATAATTCGCATATTCAGCGCGGACATATGCAATATTAACCCCAGTAAAAGTGATTTTTCTGCACCAGACATTGAAATCCACGGAAGCTCTGTAAATCCACGGACAGCCGTGAAATCCGCGAAAAATTCCGCGACATCGGAATCGCGGATTCCTGGAGGGTCTATTTATTGAAGTAGCAGACAGGAAGAGGGTAGAGAGAGAGAATGGGGATGACATGCAGCAAAGGTGCGCAGGCCGGGATTCAAACCTGCGACCGCTGCAGGAGGACTGTAGCCTCAGTATATATGAGCAGCTTGCTTAACCCACTGCGCCACCGTGTGGCTCCTGCACGCTTATCTGAGGAGGTAAGGAGTGACTGGCTCCACAGACAATAAACTCAGTCTGAAGGTGACGGTCCTTCATCCAAGCAGAGAAATCAGAAAGACAAGTCGATATTCACATTGAGACAGCCGTGCCGTGCCAGGTGGGAAGGAAAGGAAGAGCTCGGTGTCATTGGCATAGCAGTGGTAGGAGAAGCTGTGAGGGCAGATTATTTCACCTAGTATAGAGGTGTATATTGAAAAGAGAAGAGGGCCAAGCAGTGTTCCCTGTGACACCCCTGTTGCCAGCTCATGCGATCTGGACACTCGTCCTTGCCATGATACTCTGAAGGATCTTCCTGCGAGGTGAGACAGGAACCACAAGAGGACAGCTCCTGAAATGCCAAGCATTGACAGTAGGGAGAGGAGGATGTGGTGGTTGACTGTGTCAAAGGCAGCAGACAGGTCAAGCAGTATGAGGACTGAGGATGGACCAGCAGATCTGGCAGCCCGTAGTGACTCAGTAACTGACAGAAGAGCATTTTCAGTTGAGTGGCCCTGCCTAAAGCCAGACTGATGTGGATCATACAGTTGTCGGGAAGGAACTGTGAGACCTGACTGAAGACAGCACGTTCTGGAGTTTTAGACATGAACGGGAGACGTGAGACTGGCTGGTTAGTTTTCAACCTGGGCAGGGTTGAGTGTGGGTTTTTTCAGCAGTGGGATGACCAGAGCTTGTTTGAAGGCAGAGGGAAAGATGCCAGATGTAAGAGAGGAGTATCGTCATTCTGTTACTGCCTGACACATTTGATTCAAAGAATGATCAGTGAAAAGGAACAGTCTAGCACCCTTGATACACCTAATAAAATATGATACTTTTATTTGACAGTGTACAACAGTTCTGACAGTGTTCAGAACGGCTAAGCATAATGTTTCACCAATGAAATTATTTTAATTTAATTTAGATTTTTATGAACAGTAGAAGAAGCCTTCCTGAAATGCAGACAGAAATCATTTTTTGTTATTATTATTCAGTCTAAAAATAAAGCAAAAATTAAAAAAAAAAACAAAAAAAAAACTGATGATAATGTAGTTCAGCAGCATTCAGAGCATGAATTTATAGTTTATGTAAATTGATCTCAAGCATGAAATTGTTATGTCTACCCTGGTGACAGCAATAATAAACATACAGATCAAAAGAAAAAACAATCTCATTTACAGAAATCTTGTTATTGTGCAGGGTATAGTAAGCTTAGCTTAAAGTATTTGACAAATAACCTAATGTATGTCCCTGCCAGGAAGGTCCCGTTTGAAACACATCTGCTAGTAATGGTAGTCTGCATGCGAAGGTTTATGTTTGAGGTCAGGTATCTTTGAAATCTGACTGTTTTACATTACATGAAGCACATTTGGTGCTAAACAAGACCAGTGCACATTTATATTATATATTACCCTTTCCCGAACTAATCTTTCATTCCTCGCATGCATATAGAAAATGCAACCTGACTCTGAAGAGCACCAGCACCTGAAAATCCAGCTCACGATATATTGGAGAAGTTCACTGTCATAGAGTGTAAACAAATTTATATTTATGAGATTTACTTATTAGTGCAATATTTTTTCAATTACTTTGTCGTTGTTTAATGACATGGATCTGAGAGACGGACAATGATCTTGAATGGGTCCAAATTTAGTCTACAGCTAGACAGAAACAACAGAATTTGACATCAACATGTTAAAGTAGAGTAATAAATACTCTGTAAAATAGTAATTATTATAAATGACTATAAAAGTGGAGGATGTCAAGTGACAGAACTATAACAAAATAATAATAATGATAGGGATTCTTTTTTTAACGTGAAGTATCTGGCTTTGTCTGAACACAAGGTACATTTATTGCCTTATGCATTTAGCCTCTTCTGAACATAATAAACTTTCTTAATACAGTATGTATATGACTTGTCACATACACTTTTCACTCCTGTACTTGTGCTTACATGGGATGCAGCTGTACTTGGCTTCTATAAAAGCATGTTGAAGTCCAAGTTGGAGGATTTTTTTTTCTCCCACAGTTGGCTTAGGAAGATCCCAGATGCTGCAGATCTGTATTGTGTCTACTTTTATTGTAATAAATCTTGTTATGCGTTTAAAAGCTGGCTACGGAGCAATTCTTTCATCCTTGCTTCACACCGCATCGACTGAGAGGGAGAACAACCGAGACAAGACAAATGTAATATTCAAAAATGAATTACTTCATTTCATTAAATATTTGCATTTAACATCAAAGACTTAACTTGAAAGAGAGATTGTCAGTTTTAACGTCTTAATTGGTTGCTACCACTGCCAATACTTTGACGGAGCAGGCTGATGAAAAAGTCTTCTAACCTTTTAGTTTAGTTTAGTTTAGTTTATTTCGGTCATGACATCACAAAAAAAAGAAGAAAATGACAACAAGAAAACGAATACACTGTTCAAAGAAAACATTACAAAAAATTTCCAATATACAAATACCATCTAGACCGAAAAAGGTGTAGGCTGAAGCAAAAGTTATTATTTGCCTACCCTCAAAAAGATTAATTAAAGTAATGAAATGAAAGCAAGAAGTAAGAGAAAAGACTGACAGTAAAACAAATTGCCTCCATGGAGATAACAAAAATTCCTCAAGAAATAAAAAAGAAATCAAAATCAAATCAAACCACTAATTAAATAAATAACCAACTCAACATAGCAAGCATCACCACTCATTAATTAGACATAAATAAATCATCCTCCTTTTCAATTTTTTTTTTAAATAAGGTTATTCCATACATCCACCGGTGCCACTGTAGCATCTCAGTTTGGTGTTGGTTCTGATTGTTGATTTCCTGTATATGCTCTCCCCTCTGAGGTTGTAATGGCTTTGTCTTAAATTGAACATATTTTGAATACAGTCTGGCATCATGTTATTGTTGATTTTGAACATAATCTGTGCAAGTCCACCAGTTCATTGAATTTAAATTAATTTGTTTCTATAAATAATTGGTTGGGTGCTTGTATCCAACTTTGTTTATGAGTCGCATCGCTTTTTTTTGGAGTAAAAATATTGGTTTCGTGATTGTCTTAAATGTGTGTCCCCATACTTCTATACAGTATGTTATATATGGTTTTATTAAAGATGAAGATGAAGAACCTTTGAGCTTAATTAACTGGTTGTAACGCCATCATTAATTACTTTCGCTTGTTGTACTTTAAACTCCGGGTTTATTGTGCTAAACACATTGAAAGTCGTTGTTTCAAGTACAACCAGTTCTTTTAATTGCCATAATCGACATATTTACCTTCACAAACGTCTAACGCTCATCTGACCATCGATCACTTCGCTCCCTAGCAACCGTTAGCCACCATAGCAACGAGGCGGCGTACTTTCTCCACTTCCGTGAAGCGCGTCAGTATTTCCGGCGTAGAAGAAGACTTAAGGCTGATTTATGGTTCCGCGTTACACCAACGCAGAGCCTACGCCAGGGTACGCGGCGACGCCAGGGTACTACGCCGTAGGTCTGCGTCGATTTAACGCGGAACCATAAATCAGCCTTTACACACACTCATGTGTGAGTACAGCTGACCCTGCTACGTGCGTTTATGTCGTGATTATTTCCTGGCCAGGTTCGTATATTCAACCTTAGCGTACAATACGATGTTTTTAGATACTTTAACTATGTCTGGGTGTGTGCATGTCAGCGTTTGCAGGCTCAGCTCCAGGTGTGGAGTGAATGCATGCTAACAGGGGCTAGCATGAGTGATGTGAATGAGGACATGGTAGTGGCTTTATTTGGAAATAGAAATGTAAAAAACTGGAGCAGATCTGCAGTAGTAGTTCGTTTCACGTCAGATATAGCTGCGGATCCTAATTCAAAGAAAGGGATGGTGTATTGACAACAGCATGGTTAATTATTGAATTGATTGCAGGTTGTTGTTATTGTGTTAACTCATATAAACTCATATCACACTCATAATGTGTGAACATATTATATACGGTATGTGTGACCAGTACTCGAGTTGGGGGGGATGAGGGGGGATGGCACCCCCCCTGAAATAAAAACGGTCAAAATCATCCCCCCTGTAAAACTGCCATCCCCCCTTTCCATCCCTTATGTCATTTCATCAATGAATGTGGTTTTACTGCTATTTCAACATTTAGAGTCAACACCAGAAAAATAACACCAGAGAAATAACTTATTTGACAATTTTCACCTGTTTCAAGTAAATTTTCACTTGAAATAAGTAGAAAAATCTGCCAGTGGGACAAGATTTATCTTCTCATTACAAGCAAAAAAATCTTGTTCCACTGGCAGATTTTTCTACTTATTTTAAGTGAAAATCTACTTGAAACAGGTGAAAATTGTTGTTTTTTCCAGTGATGAGTCTTCTTTTACGTGTAATGAGATTTTTTTTTACTAAAATTAGACATTTTAACTAGAAATAAGACAAATATTCGTGTTAAGATTTTGAGTTTTTGCAGTGATCCATTTTACTTATCCAGATCATTTTGATAAGTTCAGAAAAGTGTTTTTTAGTTTTGTGTTTTGATGTATTTGATGTAAGCCCAGTGGATATTTAAAGCTTACAGAAGGCTGCATTTAACTGCTGCTATGTCATTCCTGCAGTATTTATGCAGGTGTTTTGGTCAGTGCTATTATTTGTAATATATTATATATTTGTAATCAGCACAAAATATGTGTCCCCATATGATAAAATCCACCACCCCCCCTGATTTTTCTTTACAACTTGAGTATTGTGTATTGACAACAGCATGGTTAATTATTGAATTGATTGCAGGTTGTTGTTATTGTGTTAACTCATATCACACTCATATATTGGCTAGTGTGTGAACATATTATATATGTGTGACTAATTATCATTCTGCATCAGAGAGCTCATGTCAGAGCTGAGGTGCCCCAACAGGAAGTGTCGGATATAAAATTGATTGTGTCACATCACATGAAACAGCAACTAAAATCCTAATCATTCTGCAGTGTCATGAAAAGATTAATAGTATGATTAAATATCCTAAATCAGTCAACCATATTCATCACATTTGTCTGGAAAAAAGGCATCTTTGTGAATTTTGGATTGCAACTCTTAGCTAGTTTCCACATTGGTTTGGTCATTTGTTTTTACAGTTGTGCTGAAGTTGAATTACTCATACATTCTAACATTTGCATCATTTGTTTTGTATTTTTTTCTCTCTCGCTCTCTCTTTATAAATTATGAATGCTGGGACAACCTTTTCCAGACAAATCTGTCTACATTTAAAGAGCAAGAATGAGCAGTCTGGATCAAGACCAGCAACTTTATCCTGGTTGCCGTGACAAAACAACAGTCTCTGGTGATTCATCAGACATCCACGAGCTTTCCAAGCAGCCCCTCCAAGGTTTAAAATTGGCATCACATGCAGTGCTGGAGAAGGCACAGCAGAATGGCAGGTTGAAGTGCTCTAAATGTGGAGGATCAAGGATGTTCTTTTGCTACACATGCTGCTCATTAGTGGGTGTCGGCATACAAGAAATTCCCTTAATCAAGGTCAGTAAGAGGTTAAGAGTTGCTTTATTTTTTTTTTTTTTTTTAACAGAGGCCTTCTTCAACAGTTCTGCTTATGGAAAGTGTAATGTCTTTTATAGCATATATGTTCAATAAGATGTTCACATTGTTTGTTTCAATTGCCTTCTTCACTGTAACTCTGTTTTGTGCTCAGCTTCCTGTAAAGATAGACATCATCAAACATCCAAATGAAACTGATGGCAAGAGTACTGCGATCCATGCCAAGATTCTCGCACCTGATGACGTCACCATATATACCTATCCATGCATTCCTGAATATGAAGAGGATAAGGTTTGATACATTTTCTTGATATTATATCACATAATGGAGTTTATTCTACTCGTACACCCGTAAATATCTGAAGTCATAGTCTTTATGGTTTTATACTGTATGTCTTGAAATGTTTTGTTTTGTCCATGCCTGGCTCTAAAAAACAAAAATATTTGAATTACTGTCACACAGTTTCTCAAAATTGAGATTATCAAAAAAGGTTTGCCAATCTCTTTTTATCAACTAATTTACTGCTCCTTCTCTAGTAGTTTTTAATTTTATTCATACACACTGATCAGCCCCAACACCGAAGTCACTCAAAAGCTGAGCAAATAATATTAGTCTTCTAACTGCAGTCATGGCATAGAATTTAAAATAGAACATACTGCTCCAGATCTGATGTCTATGCACCTGAGATGATCATTTCATCAAGTCAAGTTTATTTCTATAGCGCTTTTAAAACAACCTCAGTTTAAATAAACAAAATAAAAGCATAAAAATTGACAAAACAACATTAACTACTAAATTAGCAAGGACAACAGTACTAAAATGAAATGATCCCACATAAATCTGAGTGTATTTTAAATCTTTTTAAGTGGGAGAACTTGCACAACTGGTGGCTGACAAAATACTTTTTTGTGTGTGTGTGTGTGTGTGTGTGTGTGTGTGTGTGTGTGTGTGTGTGTGTGTGTGTGTGTGTGTGTGTGTGTGTACACACACACACACACACACACACTAAAAAGCTAGGTTATCATAGTCAAGCTGGAGGAGTGATGATGAGCAACACCTGGCTACAGCTAACCCTTTTAAACCCTAAGAAAGTAGTGGAGAGTACTGAGTATTGCCCACATCATTTTTTTTTTTCTACTTTGGCTGAATTTTGTTAAACAAATAATCGGACTTAGTTATTTGATGTTTTTTGCCTAAGATTGTAAGATTTCCATCCATCCCCCCCCATCCATCCATCCATCGTCCGCCGCTTATCCGTTCCCGGGTCGCGGGGGCAGCAGCCTCAGCAGGGATGCCCAGACTTCCTTCACCCCAGACACTTCCTCCAGCTCCTCCGGGGGGAGTCCGAGGCGTTCCCAGGCCAGCCGAGAGACATAGTCTCTCCAGCGTGTCCTGGGTCTTCCCCGGGGTCTCCTCCCGGTGGGACATGCCTGGAACACCTCCCTAGGGAGGCGTCCAGGAGGCATCCGGTACAGATGCCCAAATCACCTCAGCTGACTCCTCTCAATGTGAAGGAGCAGCGGCTCGACTCCGAGCTCCTCCCGGGTGACCGAACTCCTCACCCTATCTCTAAGGGAGCGTCCAGCCACCCTGCGGAGGAAACTCATCTCGGCCGCTTGTATCCACAATCTTGTCTTTTAAGTCATTACCCAAAGTTCATGACCATAGGTGAGGGTAGGTGCGTAGATTGACCGGTAAAATTATGAACAGGACCGGTGACAAAGGGCAGCCCTGCCGGAGTCCAACGTGCACCAGAAACAAGTCTGACTTACTGCCGGCAATGCGAACCAGACTCCTGCTCCGATCATACAGAGACCGGACAGCCCTTAATAGAGGGCCCCGGACTCCATACTCACTGACCCCCCACAGAATGGCACGAGCGTGGGGTTCTCCTGCTCACTTCCCTTACGCCCCGGTCTGACCTCACCCCTCATTGCAATACATAAACCACCAAATCTAACTCTAATAATTATTCCTGGCATCATCATGATATATTGTTTCATAGTGTATTATATTAAGGTATGAAATCTCATGGGATGTTAAACTATAGTATTATTATATTGTTATATATTATAGTATGGTGATATCATTTGGTTATATGTTATAATAATTATGTTATATTAGGATATTACTATAATATTATGCTATATTTATATGATATCGTGCTACACCACTCTATATGATGATTATTTATTTGTTTACTTTCGAATTAATATTCTCAATTTATGTATCCACTTTCATCATCTTATTTACACACACACACACACATACTGATGTCGTCTTTTGTCGTTGTTTGCACTGTATGTTAATAAAAAAATAAATAAAAAAAAGTCCAAATAGGGACTGTTTAGACAAATTTTCAAACTAAAAAAAATTGATATATGATTAATCCGAAATAAATGTTTTAGAAAAAAAAAAAAAAAAAAGAATGGCACGAGGGACACGGTCAAATGCCTTCTCCAGATCCACAAAGCACATGTAGACTGGTTGGGCAAATTCCCATGAACCCTCGGGCACCCTGCGGAGCACCCTGTAAGATTTCCCCAATACGAAAACCCAACGCAATATAATGATATTTGTTGTGTTTTTACATACAGACACAGAAAAAGGGATCTAAAAAGGGGTACTGTATTTTTATTCGAATTGACATTTTTCGAGTAAATTGCTTTCATCTTGCGTTTATTTTTATCTACCGAATTAACATGTTTTTAATTATTCTGTTTTACTGTATTTCACTCCTGTCAAACAGTTTTTCTTTCACTGCTTCTCAAATTTACTTCTGTCTAAATCATGGCTCTAAAGAAAACACATGTTTTAAACACCTCTTTTTTTTTTTTTTGTAGTCTAGGATTTGTGTAGTTGATTTTCACAGTCTGTCTCTGCTCTCTCCAGGTGGTTCTGGTGTTCCCGGGCCCTGGCGCCGTCTCAGTTCAGGACATGGTGCAGTGTTTACGTGACAGAGGCAGCAATAGGTCGCATGACAGCTCTGGTGAACCCTGCCCGAAGAGGCTGAAGAGAGAGGAAGTTCAAGATGCCACACAGGCTGCCAAGCAGTCGGAGCCGGAGACCACAGAGGAAGAAAAGACCTTGGAGTCAAGGGTGTTTCCCCTGCAAAGGGTGGTCTTCATCGACAGTACATGGAACCAGACCAACAAAATCATCACAGACGAGAGGCTGCAAGGTAATTAATTTCTGCAGTTGCGCAAATTTTCACAAGAGTTTGACAAAGTATTTTCATTTGTCCAGCTAATCACCATTACTCCAGCTAATGGTGATTAGTTGGAAAAAACATTTCTCCTTTACATGATCTCACCCTGTCCTCGTGTGCTGGTGACTGAGATGTTTTCTCATTTAGGTTTCCTCCAGGTAGAGCTGAAGACAAGAAAAACATGTTTCTGGCGCAGTCAGAAGGGTAAACCAGCAACCTATCTAGCTACTATCGAAGCTATTTATTATTTTCTCATGGACTTCCATCAGCACTGCCTTGCTCAGCGTTACAGTGGAGAGTACGATAACCTTCTCTTCTTCTACTCCTACCTGCACTCGGTTGTTAACAAAGCTAAGACATTGGCTGGAAAATGACCAAAGACTGAACTGTAGCTGAGAAGCAGCTTTGTCTATCTTTTTGTTCTCTGGCTAATATGTTTAGTGTTGTAAGAAAAACTCTGGCATCTTTTTGTAAGAATATGGAATAAAAGAAAGAGTTGAAAAACGTACCTGAGTTGTTTGATGCAGTGAATTTATGGACTATCACTAAACAGCTGCCACAAGTTTAAAAAACCAGCGAACATCTTTATCTAAACACAGAGTAACTAAGTTTTACATCCTTAGGAATTATACTTGCTTTATTATTTACACTAAAATATGTAAAAAATTTTACTTTTCATAACTTTATCAGTGCAGTTTTCACAAGAATTCAGATGCAGCTGAAGCAGGAAAAGGCAAAAAAATGCATTGAATTCATCAGTTGACAATAAGAAATTGCAATTCAAACTTAAGCTCAAAGCAGTTTCTGTTCTCTTTAGGCGTGGGCATCGCACAGACGTCACAACCACAAAAGCACAATTTGGTTGGAGAAAAAATGTATTAATTGTTCACTGCAGAAAAAGTTCTGTGGACAGGTAGGTTGAACTTTATGTCAAAAACCAAAAGTATAATGTCGTGTTTGCGCAGAATTACCCTGGGTTTATCCCAGCTTTCAAGTCCATGAATTTAAAAACAAACAAAAAAATAAGATCAATAAATTTTACTGGTGAATGTCATGGCAGCAGTCTTTGATGTGAACTTTAGAAGAGATTTAGGTACTGAAAGCAAAAACTTGAAGAGTGGGATCGAGAAGAGAGCACATGTTTTCTGATGGGCAAGTCCAGGTTGTAAATTTACTGAGCTGCAGTGACGCAACATGAGGAGAGCTGTTCAGTCAACACAGCTGAGAAATACAGATGACAGTGTGACCTGGGTTAAATCGATACATTTTGAGCCCAGTTGTTCTAAAGTAATCCGATTGGACTTTTGGATAATGGATTGTTCAAAACCAAAAACGGATTCTGAGATCGGATTAGATCAGTGTCTCCCAACCTGGGGTCCGGGCCCCCCCTGGGGGGGCGCCAGAGATCTCTGGGGGGGGGCGCTAAACTTTGTCTGCTTTGAGGATATGCAGTTGTAAAAATTATATTTGCGCATGTTAAATAAATAAAAAATAACACACCTAATGGAATACTGTAGTCTGTATAAACCCACGTAGTATTTTAATATGACCAAAATATATTTCTAAGTTATTTAGTGGGATAAAAACTTAACTTGTATCATTCAACATTTAATCATACTACTACTCTGACAGGTTGTTAAAGGAAAAATGTTAAAAATGTTTGCGCTCATTAAGAGACATTTTTCAGAAATTATTTTATGTCCTTGCAATTATTTTCCGTGTATTTTATACATTGGAGACACAAAATGAAGGTGAGAAAGACAAAGTCATATGTGTACAGGGTAAACCAAAGAGAAATGTATCACAAAAACATAATTAATGTTCATTTTTTCAATTAAAAATTTGTAACGAATCACTTTATTCTTTTGGTGCTAGTACGTAAGGGTCGGCGGGCCCGGCTGGTCTTAGACACAAGTAGGGGGGGGCTCCAAGGAAAAAAGGTTGGGAACCACTGGATTAGATCACGTAATCCGATCCTGGTTTTGATCCAGATAAAGCCCTCAGTTTGGGTTGTTTAAAATTTTTTTGTAGCATTGGGATAACTTTAATCCAAAAAAAAATATTTTTCTGATACCAATCAATTGAGCAGATTCAGGGGGGATTTCAGGAACAAAACGTGATTTTTAAATTCAAACTGCTCAAATAAATACCATTCATTGTGTAGTAAATATACATTTATGTATTGATATTTTTTAACCTAGTTTTCAAACCATACAATTGACATTTTATGCTACTTTGCATCACAGACCAGTAATGTAGAAATAAAATAATCCAGAGTATTCAATTTTTTTTGTTTCTTCAACTAAATACACTTTAGGTTACCCCATGTTGGCTATTCTACCCGTTTGTTTTTACTCACCTAGTGGCCTTCAGTGTGATATGCAGACTAATTTAGAGCACTCTTTATCCAGATTTGGTATAATGTCGAAAATGTACTATTTTGCCTTGAACAACTGGGATAAAACTGAGAGGGATCATGGGATCCTGGATAAGAGAATAGTTTTAACCCAGATTACACCTTTTGAACAACTGGGCCCTGATGTCTTTATGACTTCATTTTTGCTCTGAGCACCTAATTACATTTAAAACAGATGATTTATTTACAGTATAATGCAAAAAAAAACAAAAAAAAAAAACTTCAAAATATACATTGAAATATTTTATTTACAAATCAATACATGTTTGCCACTGTGATATGCATTTCCTTAATTTTCAAAACAGTTACAAGAATTTTGGGCACCGCAGACTTGGAAACATGTTATTTTGACCCGACCCAATGAATCTCTTCTCCAAAAATATAGATCCCAAAAGCCAAGGCTGGAGATATAAGGCTTATGAACCTGTTTATTTCTTTAAACAAGATAATGACTAGATAACTAGTAGAAGGTCTCTCTGATCTTGGCCTGCAGGTTGTCACATGTCTTCTTGGCGTCTCCCAGCAACATCGATGTGTTGGGTTTGTAGAAAATGGGGTTATCTACTGCTGCATAGCCTACGCCCAACGTACGCTTCATCACTATCACCTGCAGTGAAACAACATTTTGATATGATCAATTTAATGTACACAGATGCTGTGAGGTTTTTCATCAACAGCTCTAGCTGTACCTGTTTTGACTTCCAGACTTCCAGCACCGGCATGCCAGCAATAATAGAGTTGGGATCTTCTTGTGCAGCAGAATTCACTGTGTCATTGGCGCCGATGACCAATGTCAAGTCCGTCTCTGTGGATCGTAAACATTTACGCATTAATACTGAAGACAGATGAAAACAGACAATTAGAGCCCTGCTCTGCACCGGTATCCCTCCGTCAGAAGCAGAACCCCGTGTCCCTGGTTGCTAAGAACACAACTGTTGTCCCAATAACATGGCATGATTAACTATCCGTGTCCACACGCACGGCTGTTCCAAGTGCAGATGAAACATGGACATGTTTTATACACAAAAACTGATCGAGTAACTCTCCAAAACACTGTCCTGCCAAACTGATAACTGTGTCACAAGTAAATATAACTGTTCCTTTGGATGATTTATTTTAAAAAGAGTTTGCCTGGGAAGTCGTCATTGATCTCATCCATCTCCAGGACCACATCATAGGGAACACCAGCTTCAGCCAAGAGGACGTTCAATTGTCCAGGCATACGACCGGCCACTGGGTGGATACCAAACCTGTCGGAGGTTATCGGAATTTATTTGCACTGAAAACTCACCACCTTTTGATCAATAATAATAATAATAATAATAATAATAATAAGGTGGCATGTGTGGAGGAACTCACCTGACTTGCTTGCCCTGCTCCTTTAGCATCTTCACCATGTCTGCAATTGGATACTGAGCTTTGGCTGCACACAGACCCCAGCCTAAAACACCAATGCAGGAACAAAACTTTCATCATATGAAGTAGTGTTCTTGAAATAAAACTGAATTATAGTTTATTGAATAAAAGCATGATCGAAAGAGACAATAAAACCTCTCATTCTCTCTTTTTTCCTTTACCCTTCATGCCCTCATGCCCCTTTTCATCATAATAAAAGAACACTTCAATGGTCTGAGATACATTTTTCTAAGAAACTTTAGCATGTGTGGGGAGCATCTGGGACCCCTGCGTGCAAAGAACAGTTTTGCCTGTGCCTGCATAACCCTTTTTTAACCCTGGTGGTCAGGTACCTCGCAGAGTTCAGCATTTCCCCTTGTTGAGTTTTTGGAAGCCAGTCACCCATAACCCGTATCTTTTAATTCCCCAGACAACCGGAGCCTTCTGTTTCCTCACTGCCGTGCTTTGTTGTTGACAGTGCATGGAGAAGTTTTGGCACTGGATTCAACAGCTCCTATGACTTTTCGCTGTTTCTGTAATCAAACCAGCATGTTGGACCACACAGCTGTCTCCGCGTTGGTCCAAAGCCATTGGAAAACAACAGCAATCCTGGTATCCAAGCTGTCGGGGGGTGGTTCATCTTGATCAGGCTGCTAAACAAATATTCGGTCGTCAGACAAGTCTGGCTTTCTGGAGTTGATGAATCAATATTTGTGGTCTTTATCTCAGCCATCATTTTTCAATGTTTGCTCATCAGATGATTCTGGAATTATTTATGAGCACACTACTCCCTCTTGTGGTTCGGTTGCCATCACATGTTTAATCAATCACTACCATTACTCCTGGACCCCACTATCCCATGCTATTCCTTTTTTTTTTCTTCCCCCTCAAAGCCTGCTGTTTTTCTTCTCCACATTTTGGCAAATCAGTCAGGCTCCACCTTTGACAGGTGAAGTTAATCAAATGAGAGACAGATGTTGTAACTGAATCAGACAGTCTGAGACGGTACAGCTGGAGTCCGGAGGAGGATCCACTTAATCCTGTGACGAGATCGTGATGTTACACCTTCAGTCAAATTAAACTCAGATACAGTTGTTTCCTGGAGGTTTTCCCCCCCCCCCATCTACCCACACCTTATAAAATTAACATTTATTCTGCCAGGCAAAACAGCTGGATTTTAAAACAAAGATTATTATACATGTAACACGCAAAGGGGTAGAAATTAAAAATCTCCATGGGTGTTCTTTCAATTTATGGTCTTTGCGTGTGTTTGTTTAAATTTAGCCATCTTTGTAAGGGTCTACAGTCTACAAAAACTCTTGTGAAATAAGTCATTTGTAATGTTCACACTGGACTTAAATTACCTCTGGAACCGCATAATGCTAAAATTACACCCCGACATCTGTGTTTAGTTCATTCGTGCTGGATAAGAGAAGTCTGTTTCACCGTAAATTACAGACACTGATCCCGGAAGTGGCGTTGAGGCCTCGCATTTTAATTAAACAATTACCTTTTACTTAACATTAAATATTAATATGAATTCAATAGCATCTGACCGCACACTTAAAAGTTAGATTTCACTGACTACACATCATATTTTAACAAGTGACAAAATCAGAAAGTGTTATACGGCCTACGTTTTAAATTGCCATGGTAACAGTAAACTTAACAGTTTCTTACTGCGTGATGCAGCCACTTGTGTCATTTCATTGTTCCCTTGCTGATGTAGACCTTTTTTTTTTCCACAAGTCTCCGTGTGAAGTTTAATTTTGATTCATCTCTGTATCTTTATCATCTAAAAATATCAGATCATTACATATATGTGGTGGATATAGGCTTAAGTTGTATTGCAATACCACACTGCGCACCGCAATTGCCAAAGTTATCCTGGCAATGAGCCAGAACAAACATGTGCATTCGAACGGGATTCAAATCATCTCATGACTTCAGTGTTTGATGAAATAAGGTGGGTAATTTCTGGAGGAATTTTTATTTTACAAATCACGCATTTAGACGAGATGAAAATCAGACGTCGTCCGTGATTTTACAAATCAACGCAGGTCCGCAGATAATTTTAATCCCATCTGAATGGGGACATTTGTATCAAAAAGGAATTATAGGATATATACAATAGCCAAATCAAGCTTGTATGAAGGATCAGAGTTTTGCTAATAAGTTTAGCTAGTACTGGATGTAACTAAAGTTACATGGGAGGAACCATGCAAGAGAACTTGCCTTTATCCCCACATTTAGGATGCAATACAAAAGTATTCCTCAACACAGAGCACATCTAAGAAAATGTAATACGTTTTTTTAATAAATACTCTGTAGACTTTGTTGTATCATGTACTGCCTGTGTAGTGTGTACCTGGTGTGATGATGATGCTGTTGGCTTCTTTGATGACGTCAATGGTCTGGTCCACGTTGACCTCGGTGTGAGTGCCAACTATCTCCATGGGCTTGCCGCCAGCGGTGGAGGTGGTGCCGTACCCGCCCAGGATCACGTTGGGCAGCGAGCGGTTCATAGCCTCGGAGAAGAAGGTGACAGCAGCTCAGTGACTCCAGTGAGAATATCGTCTTAATTCATACATGCTCAAGGAAATGTTGGCGGCTACTCACAACACACATGATATACGAGAGGATGGCTCCAGAGGAGCCGATCAGGGCTCCAACAATCGTCATGAGATTGTTGTCCAGCAAGAAACCCTCAGCGCAGAGAGCCCATCCCGAGTAGCTGTTTAGAACGGTGATGACCACGGGCATGTCCGCGCCCCCGATGGCTGCCGTCAGCGTCACGCCCTACGAGAGCGAGGGGACAAATGCTCCATCCAGTTAAGACGAAAACAACATTAGAGGATTCCTATCTGATATTTAATTATTGATGAGTAGTTTTAAACCCCAAACATAATCCATTAACCATCGTAAAAGTCACCGGTACAGTATCTGTTGCTCCAGACAAAAATCTAAATTAATCCTGGCTGATGTTTTGATGCATTTCAAGACATACGAAAAAAGGTGGAACAGATTAAGGAAAAACATTCAGCCATGTACTACCTACTCCAGAGGTGACGGCAAATGCTGCAGGAAGTGAAGGTGGATGGAGATAAAGATGGAGATGCTGGACATTTTATCTCTGAGCTGAGTTTAAGATTTTTTTAGTCAAAAACACAGTGACAGGGTTTTGCTGCGTTTTAGGTTTTCAGCTGGTACTCGCGTTTGACACCTAAATGTCTGCTTTCAAGTACACAAAATGTGATATTTCTTTCACATTATAAGTCCCCTTTAACTAAATAAGGTTCAATATTTTATGCTTTTGCAGATATGATTTTTGCTTTGCGCACCCGTAGCTAAAGAGATAACTGAAACTCACCATAATAGTAGAAAGCCCAGATACTCCCACTAGACATCCCATGCCGGTACCGTAGGTGGAACTCAGCATAAATGGCACAATGCCGCCCATGGATGCCGCCATCAGACCAGCATTTAACATGTGTCGTCCAGGCAGGTGCAAGGGGGCAGAGTCAAGGACACCTACACGCAAAAACAATAACACAAAAAGTCAGAAATTATTGTCACTCATTTGTAGGGATAAAGAGTCAACTGAGTACATGAAACACGCAAGTTCGCCTTTCTCTGAAACATGGCTGAGTCTTTGGACCCCCAGACTTCCTGCAGAGGCCTCTAATTCAAATCAACTGTGTGCAAATCTGCCCCAAAATCAGCCCCCCAACCCCTCCGTCAACCACAGCCATGCTGTCCCGGTCTGCCCTCGATATAACACATGACCAGAGAGCCTCTCGTGTTCCCCTTGATCAGTTGCACGACTGACACATGCACACAAAAACCCCAGTCTGGCCTGGATTTAATAGAGGATTTTTGGATTTAACTAGATGAAAAGGACAATCAGGACAATAGGAGGCTAAGATTAGTGTGTTTCTGTAGATGTTTGCGTGTCCGCCAAGAGAACAGCAGTTATCAGACTTTAAAGAGACAGTCTAACTCTATTTTTCGTCACACGCACATCTATATGAACTTGTACGCTGAAGATGCTACAAATATTTTTGGGGGATTGGAAGCCCAGACCTTGAAGCTTTCCATACGCCACCAGCGATCCGCTAAAGGTGACGCCGCCGATATATGTGCCCAGATAAGCCACGGTCTTGACCACGCCTGCTGCTGGGTGGGTGTCCAGATGAGGGAACTCAATCATGAACTCGGCAACGCAGGTGAGAACAGCCGCCAGCCCTACGAGGCTGTGGAAGGCCGCCACCAGCTGCGGCAAGTCCGTGATCTCAATACGCTTGGCAATGGTGAGCCCTGCGGAAAGAAAGAAAACAGCAGAGGGATTCAGTGAGTTACTATGTACGGCAAAGCAAAACACCGGAGCCCAAATTCTCATGCACACTGGCCGACTGCAAAAATCATTAAGTAAAAACTAAAGAGCTAATGGTTAGAAGGAAAACACATGTTTTCCGTTATGGGGCCTAATCTTCAAAGCCTTTGTAATGAGCTCTAAGGTAGGTGTTTAGGTTTGCTCTCTGACAGACAAAGCGACATTAACGCTGCCTGAACCCCAACACACTTCCGTTATGTCCCGTGTATGTCGGCTACACCAGCATTAATCATCTTGCTTGTTAAATTAGCCTGATTGATGTTCTGTTATGAATTAGCAAAAAATATCAATTACTCTCCCTGAAGCCAAGAGGAGGCACATGCAAAGTTATTAAGTTATAACTCATTCATGATGCTTTTGTAATTTTCTAACCAAACTGCTGGACTTCAAAAAAAAAAAAAAAAAGAGCTATTCCCAACATTTAATCTTGTTTCTTTTTAAGGGGAAACCGAACCCCCAGAAGTGCCTTGCTGGTCACGAGTCTCCTTCACGTGATATCAAAGTTTGCTTATAAGGGTTTTAAAGAGTAATAACCAATATTCTGGTCCAATACCCAGTAAGGTGGTGCTGATGTGACTAATCACTGTCAAAGTAAGTATTGTGCAGTTCAGCAGTTTGTCTTTCAGCAGTTTGACGATAAGAGTTTAGCATGGAGGCACCTACCAAGGGTCCCTCCGGTGGCCATGGCCATAGACATCTGAGCCAGCAGCTCTGGCGAGGGTTTGAGGGACCCGAGGGTGGCGGCGATGCCCCCCGCGACTCCCATCATACCCAGAGTATTCCCCAAACGAGAGGTGCCCTGGGCGGAGAGGCCGGCCAAGGCCCCGACACAACACAGTCCTGAGCCCAAATACATCATCTGAACAAAAGAGGAAAATACAATCAAATCATTTACCGTGCTTTTCTGAGATCACCTCCAAAGACTAATGCAATAAGAGCTGAATACAAATTTGATCATGAAAACTGAAAAGGTTAACGACATTCAATTAACTCTCAAGCCATAATCTTACGTTATTGAGATGCTCGGATTAAAACTGATATGGATCAAAGGATGTTTTCTCAAACTGTCGGCTTTTTAAAAAGCAACAGGAAACCTTTCTGAACCTAAAGATCCTTTGTGCAGAAAAAAAAAAAAAAAAAGAATAGTATTTTTCTTGATTTATACAGTCGGAATTCTTTTCACTTTATCTGAAAGCTTTAGTTTTTGGCTCCCTTGTCTGTAAGATTCCCTTCTAGTGTGAAAACGATGTGTTCAAAGTTGTTTGGGAGTGACAGTTTGTTGGAAACAGAACCTGGACAGTTTTTTTTTTTTTGTTTTTTTCATATTACATTGAAAGAAAGAAGGGAAATCCAAACAGGATAAAATGTCTTCTTTAGCTGTGAAAAGCTGTTTGAATTAATTGGGGGAAAAAAAAAGTGTATTTTCCCTCAAGTATCGTAGCTCTTTAACGGGTCTAGCAACTCAGTTACAAGTAGAACATTTCTCCTGGGAACAAATGTTTGAGAGATGGCAGAGTGCACATCCCATCACCTGCTCAACGTTGTATCCAGCAGCCACGGAGGCTCCGTATCCCCCAACAAACGCAGCCCCTGGCAGCGCATAGAGGTAGTTGTACTCAGGGGGGTCAGTGGGACGTTTGAACATGTCCAGCATCCTCTGGGTAATCAGAAAACCACCTGCACATGCGCAGAATAAAAAAGGAAAATAACTGTGGCTGTTTGGTCAGACGGGCAACAAAAACTGCTCAGTTATTTTTGGGACCTGCAATGTTGATGGAGGAAACAAAAGCCGCAGCCAGAGCGAGACCCTCAGGCAGACTGGAAGGTGTTAGACCTCCGCCCATCAGCACCAACCCTCCTACTGCCGTGAGACCTGAGAGAGGGAACAGACAGCAATGAGAACAGTATTTTTTTTTTTTTTTAAGTTCCTAAAAGCGACCACTTCTCTGTATATCGACTCCTGACCTGAGATAGCGTTGGTGACGGACATAAGAGGCGAGTGCAGAGCAGGCGTCACACCCCAAACAGTGTGGTATCCCACAATCCCGGCCAAACCGAAGGTTGTGACCATCTGCGTGAAAGCTGCGTTGGGGGAGATGATGCCCAGAGCCAGACAGGTGGACGCACCTGCAACGAAGAAAGACAGTAGTTGTTTTTATCCTTTGTACGGGTCCCTTTACAGAAATCAAATGTTGGTACATTGAGGTTTTCATTTTCCTTGAGTTTGCTACTTAGCCCTTAGTGCATGTAAAGGTTCTGCAACACCATTCCTGAACTAAAACAAAACTAAACCCGACTGATGTAATTCTATGCAACATGACCGTAACGTCCACGTGGATTTGTTTGTTCCTGACCTGCAGTGTATACGCCGGCAGAGGTCATGGTGCGGTTGAAGGGGGAAACGGTCGCAGTTTTTTCAGCCGCCAACTCCGCGACTGTTTTCTGTTTGACCGGGGCTGGTGGCAGCGTTTTAGGGAGGGGGGACGGGAACATGTTCTTGCCTTCCTGGAGAGGCCAGAGCGTGCACACACAGACAAAAGAAAAAGAGGACCAATGTGAAAACACAGGATGGTTACAAGGTTTTTTGCGTGAGAATAACACATTCTGACCGAGTTATGAATGATGGGGAATTTCAGTGGCTGGTGGGAGCACTCAAAATACAAACTTGAGGATTTACAGGAGATTATAGTGAACAAACAACAATCACAGACTAGTTACCAGTGGTTCACAAAAGATACATTCTCTTCTAAGGAGCTTGAACAATGCTTAGTTTAACTAAGGGAAAACTGATATGTCCTGGTGGGGTTGCATGCTTTCACTGCCATAAACAATGTGTCAAAGGGATAATTCCTGGAAAAGTATATTTTGAAATGTTCATAACATTGTTCCAGGGATCCAAGTTGAGCTATTCCCAGCTGGGACTGGGTTTCTAGTACTCATTTGGCCCAGTGTCTCAGCTTGACAGGATCTGATAGCTCATGCTGTGAGGAAACCTGCCAGACGACATTTATAACAAATACAAACCAACCTTCATGACAACGGTCCCACGGATGACATGGTCAATTGTTCCGTAGTCAAATTCTTCTTTGGGCTCGTAGTGGAAGTATTCCTTGTCTGGGCTGATGCCCTTGAGCAGCTTCAGGATGTTGTTTGAGTACAGGGTGCTAGCCTGGGAGGCCATGCGGCTGGGAAGGTCTGTGAAGCCGATATTTGTTACTCCCTAGTTAATAAAAAGGGAGGAAGTAGAGCAGTCCATCAGCAGTTTGGCCAACATCAGAAGCACTTTTGAACATTTAAAAACCTCACCTTGTGAACATACAGGTCTCCAGGCCTGATGGTCTCGATGTTGCCCCCGGCCTCCGCGGCTAGATCCACCACCACAGAGCCGTCCTTCATGGACTCCACAAACTCCTTCTTAATCAAAATGGGAGCCCTCTTCCCTGCACAGTAACAGAGCCACAGACAAGTGAGATACAACCAATTTGTAGTGTAATGAGAAGCGTGTGAGCACTTAAGAGCGTAGTGAAACCACATGTAGGGACAGATTTACTATCACAGGCGGATTAGAGTGTGGTCGTGCCATCATGAAGAGGTAGGGCTGGGCGATATGGACCAAAAGTCATATCTCGATATTTTCTAGCTAAATGGCGATACTCGATATATATCGATATTTTTTCTCTGCCATAATTGGGGTTTCCCCCAAAGCATTATAGCATCTCTGTTAGCTTCATTTTTTTCTGAGGCAAACCCTTAAAAAAAAAAAGTCAGTTTTAATACAAAGCCTCGTGCCAAATGTCACACAGGTTCCTTTATTAACAGAGGTCTGCACAATATCAAAATGTATAAAACAAATGAAATAAAAATAAACTGCCTGCATATATAGAATAAAAATGCTTATAGAATAAAATAAAACAAATATCCCTTTCCTGCATAACAATTAGATTAAAATACACTGTCGAATTAATACAATGTAGACAGTAACAGGCAGACTTTTCCACTGAGGTTGACGGTTGTGCAAATAAAACATTTGTGCAAATCTCAAATAAAACATTCAAGTCAATTTGTCACAAAATAAGCTATATCAAAATCATAATTTTTTTTTTTTTCTAAATCGATAGTCTCGTACCATATCGCGTTTGAAAATATATCGATGTATATTAAAATCTCGATATATCGCCCAGCCCTATGAAGAGGGTTGATGGGAGTGTCCACTTCTGTGGGCAAGTTTCCTAAACTGCAGAGGTCTACAGACGCGGTCTCAATCACGTATCGAACAAAGCCATGTTTGGCTGTGAACTACAATTAGGAGCCTTAATTTCTCACCCTGCAGAGATCATTTTAAATATTCTCCCCCCTAAATGTTAACTATGAAAGGGTTTTTGCCACGCACAAAGCAATAAATCTGCTAGGAAGAACCTTTTTTTAGCCTTTAAGGTTAAGGAGGCAGAAAATACTCGCTCAATACAACGCTCATCACGTTGTTATCAGAGACCAAGCATGGACCGTTTTCAAAACTGCACATTGCAGCATGTGCTTCTTACTGGTTCAGCAATCATTGTTAGCAAGTAGAGTGTCGCTGTAAAAGCATTTATACAGCTTGGATCTGGCATAAATGTAAGCCGGTCCTCTGACTGGCTTTGCATCCTGCATTTTAACAAAATCATTAGACTGTTAGCATTGTTTGTGGCTTTGGGACCAGGAACCCGAAGCCCAGGGAAGGTGACGTCCATGTTTTGATGGCTCCAGTCTGGTATCTTGGTAGAGCCATTTTGTTGTTGTTTTTTGGCACCCAACATGACATAAGAAGAGTGTGTCCAAGTGAAAATCCACAAAGAGTAATTCATATTCCTTTAAACATTTATACTGCTTTAACCAGACAAAGGTTGTTGTTTTTTTCTTTATAGTTTTTATTGAATAAGCATTGAACACCATAATATTAAAATCCAACTAAAAATGTTTGTGAAAATATAGTCTGTACAGCAAACAAATGCTACCCATAAATTAAATAATGTTATCCAAATACGACTTCAAACTTTTCATTTGAAAAATTAGGTAGTGATTATGTTTACAGCTGCAAGAACTAACAGTTTATTCTACCAACTGTTTATCTATCCATATGTATACAATATGTGTGAATAATGATATTGAACACTCACACATGCAATATTAATTCCCTCTTACATTACTGGAAACAATGCAAAATTAGCCCGGAAATTAGCTTGAAGTGTTAGTGTCAAGCATCTGCCAATCAGACATTGTAAATTTCGGTAATTTTTTTATGATTGTCGTCAATGACTTCGTCTTCTACCTGCTGCACAAGATGCAGTTTCACCTGAAGACCACTGGGAGCGCTGGAGTTATGTTCTTTCATCTTTCCAGTCCTTCCAACACCATGCAACCGGCACCGCTGCAGGGGAAGCTGGGTGGAGCTGGGTGGACCGTCACCTGACTGCAAGGATGATCAACTAGCTCCAACAGACCATGATACGTGAGGCTGTCTGACTGTGTCTGCAATACGGGGGTCAGCCCAAGGGGGCGCTACACTCACCTTTCCTCTCCACAATGGACTTCCCAAACAAGACAAACCATTGACACCTTTAGATGTTCTGATGACGCTACATTTGCTGGTTTTGTGAGGACCAACGGGAGACTGGAGTGAGCAAAACCGCGTGCTCGTAAACACCAAGACAACAAAACAGATGGTGATCGACTTCCGCAGGCCAATCCTGCCGCATGCTCCAGGGAACATCCAGGTTTTGGACACTGAGATTATGGTCAAGTTTAAATATATAGTGGCCCGGAGGCGTAGTGGTTAGCACTGCTGCCTCACAACAAGACAGTCCCTGGTTTGCTCCTTGGTAGGATTCTTCCTACCGAGACCCAGCAGACCCACATGGGCGACTCCGGTTGTTGTATTTCCAATTAGACAATTTACAAGTAAATAATCTTGTATTCATCATAATGGGTGCACACATTTAGTTAGTTCCGTATCAACCTTGCTTTGAAGTGTTTTTGGGAGTTAATGAATAATTATGCACTGTAGATATTTCTGTGCACAGTCAGATACTTGTGTACATACAGTCCAGATATTTGTCTACTTATTAAATGTTATAGTCCCCCCTGTTGTGTTATCAATAAACTCTAACCTTATCTTCAGTTATATTTATTTAAGCTCCCACCAACTCCTGCAAACACATGCACGCCCTTAGATGACCGACTTTGTGTTCAGCAGCAAATCTGAAGTGTTCTGTATCGGTTACGGGCAGGCAGCGCTGCCGTCAGCTGAGGATTAAGAGTTTCCAGGCAACAGAAATCAGCACACTTACAGGGGTGAGTGGTAATATTCATTGGGTTCATCAGTTAAACATTATGTCAGAGCAACAGAAAGACCCCACCACACACAAAGACATCTGTTATTTGGTTCAATGCTGGTGAGCAACAATTTAATCCAGTTTTATGAAGTTGTAAAAATAAGGACAAAAGTGACTGACCTGGAATCAGGGCAGTGGTAATAATAATGTCGACTTCTTTACACTGCTTGGCAAAAAGAGCCATCTCGGCCTCGATGAACTCTTTTGACATCTCCTTGGCATAACCTCCTACCCCATCGCCAGACTCTTTGATATCTACTTCCAAAGGCTCCGCTCCAAATGACTTGAACTGCTCCAGAGCTGCTGGCCTGAGAGATGACAAACAGTCAAGCTTATTGTCAAACCCTTACACGATCAACACTAAGTCTAAAAAAATGGGAAGTGATGTGTTTTTATTCCTTTTCATCTCATACCTGGTGTCAAATCCTCTGACTATGGCTCCCATGGACTTGGCAGCCCCTGCTGCTGCTAAACCTGCCACTCCACCACCAATAACCAGAACCTGCAGAGATCAAAAACACACTTTGTACCAGGACTTCCAGTCCACATTTGATATTTTAATTGTGAAAAAAAAAAAAAATAAACAGAAATCTGTCCTGATTTGGAGACCGGGAGGAAAGTCACCTTAGCTGGAGGTACTTTTCCTGCAGCTGTAATCTGTCCAGTAAAGAATCTGCCAAAGTGGTTGGCAGCCAGAACCACAGCCTTGTATCTACAAAACAAAAATCCAAGTTACTGGAACCAAACATTCCTAAATGGCTGCACGCACATGAATTTGTGTGTTGATCAACATGTCCCTTTACCCAGCGATGTTAGCCATGGAGCTGAGCGCATCGTAGCCCTGTGCAATGGTGACTCTGGGCACCTGGTCCATGGCCAGCACGGTGCTCTGCCTCTGTGACAGCTTTGACATAAGCTCTGGGTTCTGTGCTGGATAGATGAAGCTCACCAACGTGGATTTGGGCTTCAGGAGATCTGCCTCAGTCAGACTCGGGGCTCGGACCTGAAGCCAGAAAAACAATGTTAACAAGTGAGAAAAAATGAAAACTGCAACAGCATATTCAGTGATATGCGTACCTAAAATGTAGAGGGGTAAGCTAATTAGCAGAATAATGACGTGTACAACCTTTAGGACCAAATCTGACTCAAACGCTCCCTTGATGTCAGTGATGGTGGCTCCTGCGTCTCTGTACTGCTGGTCAGAGAATTTGGATTCGTCACCAGCTCCACTCTCAACGTGCACCTGGAAGCCCAGTTTGACCAGCGCCTGGACCCCCACAGGTGACAGCGCCACACGGCGCTCATTCTGCACAGTCTCCTTAGGAACTCCAACCACCAGGTTCTTGTATGGGATGCCTGAATACACAAACAAGCCGGTGGTTTAGTTTGCAACTCATTAGGTCTCATTTAAAAAAAAAAGCCAATCTGTCCTACAAATGTTCAACAAAAGAACAAGGGGAGCTGGTTTGTTTTTAATGCCGCCACACAACAGAGCATGCGTGTGGCTGGGAACAGCATCGGGTTACACATTTCTCTCCGTACATGGCACAGTGACCTCGCCGTCACAGTGACAAAAGTAGCAGGTGATTGGCGCCACGCCACCACCACAGAGAGAGGCCTGCACCCTTGAAGACGCACTCAAAATTCCCTGCTAAAAGCTCTCTGTAACTCATAAAACTCTCACAAAACACTCTGTGACATGTGCTCTGCAAACAGACCGCATAAACAATTTCTCTTAAGAGAATCAGCCAGGCAGGGATTAAGATTTGACATGTCACCTCTGACTGACCTCTCGTGTTCTGTTAGACGTTAGCAGCACCTACAGGTCGGCGAGAGAGGCTATTGCCTGTTTCACAGCAGATTTGGCTATTTTGGGAAACCTGCTGCAAACTTTTCATGCTCTGAGGAGATTTTCACTCCTCCAGGCCGAAAGAAAAGTGTCCTTGAGTGAACCGTTATGTTCCTATTTCACAACTCAGACATAGAGGAAATCCAAACCCAGAGACCGAGCAGGCAAACACAGCCAGCAATGCTGTAAGGTTAAGCTGAGAAACTTCGTGAGAGCTGTGCATTCCTTACCTTTGGCAGATGCTTGGTCCCCTAACACAGGGAAAGTCCTGAAATGCCTCCTTCCAAGTCCTTTCTGTTGGACACGTCTATGTGACAAAACGAGACAGTGGCTGGCAATGGAGCGCAGAAGGGTCGACATGGCGGCTGACTGGGTGTCCTCCCTAAGACTCCTGCTGGCTCTTGACTATGAAAACAAAATAGCAGAGACAAGGTGATAGGTTTAGCACTGCTTCTGCATCCGCTGTCAAATGACACAGAACATGCTGGTTTCCTTGAACAGGTCCTGAATGTCCCCAGTGACACACTTGTGCTGCAAGGCCGCCAGGCAGCAGAGTGACATTTCAGCCCCGCAGGACACAACCCATGCACCCTTAAGGCCCGGAACTGTTACACATCCCAGGCTTGTTCGCGAGATCTGGAAATATGACGGCACAGAGGGAAACCCTGCCAAGTCTGGCCTGGTTGCTGTGAACAGTGGCAGGAGTTGGTGCTCAGAGAAAGTTGCTGTCAGCCTTGAGGAAAGTTCACATGCAGAAACAACCTTGTACACAATGGAAACTGGCTGGGGACATGTTTCATGTAATGACCTTTAATGAAAACACACTACTAAGTGTAAGAATGTCTAATACAGTACAGATAGTAGTGGGAAAACACAGCATGATTTCATTCACTGCACCACAGTCAGTTAGTCTCCTCTCTCCAACTTTCAGTCATTCATTGTTAACCAAGAAACCAGTGGAGAAACTTGCCTTTCAGAGTGTCAGAAAGAGCAGGTTAGATGTTCAACCTCCTCAGCAGCAGGGTCACCTGTGTGATGGCCGACTGCTCTCACAGAAGGACAGTTTCACAGTCACCACAGTTTCGATTTCACGGCTGCTCCATTTATATATAAATAGCGACCACGTGACTTTACCCATAACCACCCATGGAGCAGATGAACTTGTAGTTATCATCCTGCGAGTTAACGGAGTCATTAACATGCTGGAATTAGTAACAGCAATCAAAGGTATACGTATATATGAAAAGCCACGTAGTGACCTGTTTCCAATGTAATTTAAATAAACTATGTAAAAGTAATACTTTTAATGAGAAATTGTATTTTTAAATTAAATGTAGTTTCTTTTCTGACCGCAGGGCGGCGCCAAAGAGCCATGGAAACAAAATGTTGGACGACCAAGACGTTTCCTCAATTGAGTGAGTTACTGTATCTAAAATAATAGATTTGTGCGTATGTTCGGAATTTTGATGTGGAACTTACAGCGAATTTTAAATTTGTAATAATTGTAGTCTAGTTATGATATCCTTTTTTTATTTAATATAAAATATTTAAAGTAAAAGGGACTATTGGAAACTTCCAGACTCCTAGAACAGGCAAAGGCTTTTGTTGGCCATCTTTTTTTAACTGTTGCACATGGATTTTGTAAACATGAGCTGCTATGAAGCTATGAAGCATGAAGCCGCTATGATCGACATTGATCAGTTTTAACTGCCGTGGATCAGTGGCGACCATTTTCACCTTAGTTAGTGAGTTGCAGTTTCTGTCTAGCAGTAATTATATGAGGTTATTGTAGCACATTTTCTCGCTAGTAGCTAAACTCCACGCTGCATGTGTCTGTTAAATGACAAGTGTGATTTAGTTTAGTTTAGTTTATTTGCACATAAAAATATACAAGAGTTTTAAAAAGTACAGACGAACAGTATGTATAAAAAAAAATACAATATAACAGAAAATGTGCGGGAGGAACAAAAAAAACCCTTAAGGAAAATAGGCTAAATTACTAGAAAACAAACAGGAATCTAATGAGGGTTTGCAGAGAAGAACTGGAAATGAATGGTTAAGCTTTGCTAAGTTGGACTAGCAAAAATTTTGTGATTTATTTTTTGAAATTATTTGTACTCGAGCATTCTCTAATATGGTGTGGTAAGGTGTTCCAATAAAGAGGAACCTCTGATTCTAGTTGAAAATTGGGAAAAAGTAGACCTGAAAAAGGGTGTGATGGAGATTGTTTGCAGACCTAGTATTAAAGTGATGAATTTGGGAATTGAATTGAAATAAAGAATGAAAACAGGTTGGAAGTAGCTTGTGAATGGATTGATAGACAAAAAGACAAATCTGAAAAACATTTACAGCAAAAATAGGGAAAATACTTAGGGATTTGAACAATGGGGTGGATCTAGTAAGTATTGGAGAATGTGTTCATTTTGATCAAGCGTTTTTGCAGGATTAAGATACAGTTGAGGTTGCTCATGAAGGCACTTGCCCAAATGACATTGCAGTATGAAATATAAGGATAAATCATAGTATAATATAAATTAAGTGTCTCTTGTTGTAGCTGTTGTTTTTTATGTATTTATGTTCTCTTAGTGTTTGTATATGTCTGTATGTTTTTTAATGGACCTTGAAGTCTGCACAAATAAAGTTGATGATGATGATAATATAGATTTTTCTTGATAATAGATGCCGTATACGACTAACAGCAGCTGATGGACGATGGCGTCTCTGAGACTGGTGTCCGCCGAGCCCTCAGACAGAGGCTCCCAGAGATGCAGGCTGGGCCCCGGCCTGATGTCAGCGCTGGGCCTGAGGCTGGGCTCCCCGGTGCTGGTGTGTGTGTCCGGGGGAAGCTGCCTGTGCACCGCCTGGCCCCGGCACGACCTGGTGGAGGGGTTTCTGCAGATGGACCTGAAATGTTTCACGCCAAATTTGATGTTTTCTCGCCCCACACATTTGAGCGTGGAGCTGGATCACCTCACGCCTGTTCCCTGCCCCAAACTTAAAGGCGTTAAAATAACTGTTGTAGTCCAGAGTATAGATTTTAAGAAACACACACACCCTCGGGTTGTTCACGAGCTTGTGAAGGACCTGCTGAAAGGTGTTTGTGTCCACAAGGGATATGTTATAAACCTGGAGGATTACGGTATAGAAATCAAATATGTTGTTATAGACAGTGTCAATCCAGAGTCCACCAGTGCTGGAGTCATCACCTCAAAGACTGGTGTGGAGATAGCTGGCGTTCAGATGGTCCGACATTACAAAAGTCAACTACAGGACCAGGACACAGTCCCACTGGGAGGACTAGAGGAGGTCAGCGTAAACTGTGCAAAGACCTCACTCACATTCATCTGCAGGGTTTATCCAAAATGTTCATTAACTTCATGTATGTTGAACTTTACTGCAGGTGAGTGCATCCCTGAGAGAGATGCTGCAGCTGCCACTGCTCTATCCAAACACCCTCAGCTCCCTGGGAGTGTCCTGTCCCCGAGGCGTGCTCCTGGTGGGGCCTCCCGGAGTGGGGAAGACCGCGTTGGTCCGTAAGGTGGTTCGAGAGGTTGGAGCCAGCATGGTGGTCGTCAGAGGGCCAGAGGTAAATATCATCTTCACACTATTTCACATTGTATTTGAGGTTTTTACATTAAAAGTTTTAGTGTATGTAATATTGCACAGCTGCACTAGAAAGTTTATCTAAATTAATATCTAATATATTTTACACCAAGTCTGATATAGATCCATCCTTTTTATTTTACTTCCTGCAGCAACCCAGTGGCATGGACAGATGAGAATCAATTTAATTAGGATTTCAAAAGCAATTGCCCCTTTAATGTTACCATGAAATAATTTTACATTACATCTATATATTTATATTATATCTACAGTTTGTACACACATACTGATCCATCAAACATTTGATTGGTAGCTTTTTGATGAGATGTTACAGTTCTATGTAAAAGTACGAACTGTGTGCTCATCATTTTAATATTCTATTTAAAAGGAAGTAATGCAAATATGGCACATCAGACCATAGAGATATGACATTTTATTGCTTTCCAAGAAATATAGTATATGATCATGTGGAATTTCTTACAGCTAAAACTGTCCTGTCTCCTTAATCAAATCCATGATCGTGTGTTGGTTTGTTAATGCACATGTTAGATCCACATGTTTGGATCTGTAACACATTGTGAAACTGTGAAGCAGTTGAAGTCGCGGTATCAAGAAATACGGTAATGGAAAAACAAAAAACTGCAACAATATCATTCCTCAGTTCTCAAACGTTTTCAATGCTCTGGTGTGAAGTGAGCTGATGCAGCGCACCGGCCAACATGGTGTTCACACAATTTAAAAAAAATTTTTTTTAATTTTTTTACATGTTGATGACATCTCTTCAAACAAACATCAACGTTCATTAGTTAAATAAATAAAAAAAAAAAAAGTGTATTTGGCATATATCAGTTAGAAGGTTTAAATGATTCACAGATCATTGCGTTTAATTTTTTATCTACATTTACACTGGTCCTAAACTTTGTGGGAAATTGGTTTATGTACTGAAATAGTCACAGAACTTCAATAATTAAAAATATTGATAACAGAAACAATCATTCTGAGGCCAGAAATGACAAATAATAATGAAGCATTTTGTCTTTTTTGTACACTTTGTATTGTAATGTTGTTGAGCCAAATATCCATTATTAATGTAAATATTGGATTTTACATTGAGATGAAAATACATTCTTTAAAGGTTTAACCAGTAGAGATGAAATGTAAAGTGTAAATTGATTTTTTTACACTAAAATATAAACTTAAAGGGGACCTATTATGAAAAACATGTTTTCTCTTTAACATATATAAAGTGGTTTCCCTTCAGCCTGCCAACTCAGAGAAGGACGAAAGCAACCAAATCCTGCAGTGTCTGTACAGCCGCCCGGATGAGCCGTCCAGTGTGATGTGGCTTCTACGAGCCGTTCAGATTCTGCTCCCTTTCGTCACAACTAACTCCACCGGCCGGAGCTTCCGCCATTTTTTTGTAGCGGTGTATCGCGTCATTCAGGCAGCCAATCAGCACAGTGCCTCATTACATAGCCTCCCCGCCCACTCAGAATCCTGCATAGATAATGAGGTTAGAGAATGGGAAGATAGAGACATGGCTAAGAGGCTGAATTTCTCATTTATTTAGCAAAAACAATCAAAAGCTCGTTTTTAAGACATTCAAGGCCTGTTTAAAATAGGTATTAGATGCCATAATAGGTCCCCTTTAATATCTTTATTTTGCCAAGGATTTAGAGCAACAACCTGTGAACATATGCGGCTGATTGTAAGTGATAATGGAGAATGATTATTTCAGGTGGTCGGAACACGGCCGGGTGAGAGTGAGGAGACGTTACGAGCGGTCTTTGAACGGGCTCGGTCTGCAGCAGAAGAGGGTCCCTGCGTGTTGTTCTTGGACGAGCTGGATTCCCTGTTTCCCAGGAGAACTGGCTCATCTGCACCGGAGAACCGGCTGGTGGCTCAGCTTCTCACACTGATGGACGGGATGGACCAGTCGGACCACTTCCTCATCGCCGGAGCCACCAACAGGCCGGACAGCTTAGACCCGGCACTGCGGAGACCTGGAAGATTTGACAGAGAGGTACTTAGTCACATTTCATCCAATAAGGTTCATCTTTTTCTTCGTGCAGAGGGACAATATAATTCATCAGAGCAGTAGATTGGTGCAGATACACGAGCCTCTGAGTATTTGTCTTTCATTCAGGTCATCATCGGCGCTCCCACCTTGCCGCAGAGAAAAGCCATCTTGTCCGTTCTGTGTGAGAAGATGCCTGTGTGTCCCGACGTGAACATGGCTGACCTCGCCCAAAGAACTACCGGATACGTAGGAGCAGATCTCAGTGCTCTTTGCAGGGAAGCTGCCATGCAAGCTGCACGAGAAAATGCAAAGGTAACGACAGGAATATTTCTCACTGAAACTCAAATTTTTTCACTTGAACTGAAACATCTTGTAGCTTAGCAGATGTCACCACTTTGCCCCCGTTATCGGGCCATACCCCACCTTTAGAATACTCAAGCGTTTCCCTTCAGTTTTCATTAATCCTGCGGTGAAACTTTTACCGACTGTGGTTTATCACCCCTTTGGGGGCATTGTGAAGCTCAGGAGAATCACTGCTGCAATTTTAGAAACGACAGCTTTTCCAGTTCTTGCTTGATATATCAGTTGCTCTTACTTTTCATTAATAAAGCAACATATTAACCTCTTTTACGACAGAGCCCTGTCCTGCAATATGTCCAGACTGTAATTTAGCACCTTCATCCAGAAGAAGACATCATAGACGCTGCTCTTAAACCTGTATATATCATTTGGCATTCTCAGATGTCCAAGATTGATAGAGTTAAACTAGAATTTGTGGATGCAGAAATGAACTTTGTTCACAGTTTTTAAAGCATGGGTGCTGTAGTTCACTACAGGCATGCTGCCTAAAGTCATTAAAGATCACATCTGTTCAATATTTATTCTCAAACTAATTTAGTGGATTCACTGCTGAATGTCATACCAGGTTTGTTTCTTAAGTTGTACACAACTTTTCCAGCCTCTTTTGACCCTGTTCCGACTCTTTGAAAAGACTGCCTGCATCAAATTTAAATCAAACTTTTCTTTTTTCAGTAACAATAAAATGTGTCAACTTTTTCGGTGAAATATAGAGTTTAGATTTGCAAACTCATTAGTTTGATGCACACACTCTACACTCTTTGGAAACAACATAGATGTTTAAATCTGTTTTATCTTTTTTCCGGGACCGTTTTGATGTCAGGGTTCAGCAGAGCAGACGGTGGATATGAAGCACTTCGGGGAGGCCCTGAAGGTGGTGCGTCCCTCGTGCCTGAGGAGCAGCCTGGGCAGGACGGAGCTCTCTCCGCTGCTTTGGGAGCAAATAGGAGGCCTGGATGAAGTCAAGATCAAGCTAAGACAGGTAGCTAAATGAGTGGCGTGTCTAAATTACCCTGTTGACATTTATTCTCCCTGTATATGTTATATATTGTGTTTCCGCATCAGAGCATTGAGTGGCCTATGAGATACCCCGAGGCGTTTGTTCGTCTGGGACTGTCTCGGCCTCGTGGCGTGCTGCTCTACGGACCTCCAGGATGTGCAAAGACGACGCTTGTTAAAGCTGCAGCCACATCCTCCCACTGCACGTTCCTGTCTGTCAGCGGTGCCGACCTCTACTCCCCATACGTCGGTGACTCGGAGAAGGCTTTAGCGCAGGTACTTTCTTTTTAAAACCTTTATCACGCTGACCGTGGTGCTTGTGTCCTTATGGCTGTTGCATTCATAACCCCAACACCCCCCACCATGTCTTTGCAGCTGTTTCGCCAGGCCCGGGCCTGCGCTCCCTGCATACTATTCCTGGATGAGATCGACTCTCTGATCGGCTCACGGTCGAACAGCGGGACACCGAGTAGTGTGCAGACACGTCTCCTGTCTGTGCTCCTGAATGAGATGGATGGGATTGGTCTGAAGACCCTGGAGAGAAGAGGGGCAGAGAAGGTTCTCCAGGCAGAGGGAATGGAGTGTCCCACACAGGGGGAGGTGAGATGTTTTATAAAATGCCTTTGAAACACCAAATCTCATCAGCATCAGACGTCTGATATAATAGGCTGTTTTGTTGTTTTTTTCCCTCTCTGTTGGACAGTTGGACTGTCAGGAAGTATGCAACAAAGATGTGATGGTTGTTGCCGCCACAAACAGACCTGACTGTTTAGACAGCGCCCTCCGCAGGCCTGGCAGGCTGGACCACATCATCTATGTTCCACCGCCTGATCAGCAGGTAAAATATTCATCTGAAGGCCTTTAAGATGTATGACATCAAAATTAACGACTTGCATGCGGGATGTAAAAGATAATATAGGGCATCTTTCAAATCTCAACATGTTTGATCAGCTATCTTAATATGTGCATCAATATGTGTGTCAAGGCCCGGAGTGCCATCCTTAAAGTCTGCACAAAGTCCATGCCCGTTGATGCTGATGTGTGTCTAGAGGAGCTGGCTGCAGAGACTAAACTTTACTCTGGAGCTGACCTGGAAAATCTGTGTAAGGAGGTGAGGGCAGTGTTCTCAAACTCGTCAATAAATACATAATTAAATTCTGCTGTATCTGAAAACATATCTGAAACACATTTTTATGTCCCAGGCTGCTCTCTTGGCGCTGCTGGACGAGAACATGGAGGCTTCAGCCATCAAACACACCCATTTCCTGCGTTCGCTCAACAAAATGCGTCCGTCTCTGACCGCCCAGCAGATCCACGCATATCAAACATCTCCCAGATGATAATACCCTCTTCACTGATATATTGTACTATAAGACAGATATTGATTTCCAATAAAATTGGTCAAACCCCGTTGCTATTTTCTTGTGTTTGATTTTTGTCTTTTAAGCAACACAGATGGATTAGTTTGATCATCTGCCTTTCAAAATGTCAACCAGCCAGTTACTTTCTCTCTGGAAGTATAGCCACAAGAGGGCGCTGCACATTGAGAAAAAATATTGATTATCACTAAATGCATTGACCTCCAGGGATGTATTAAAAGTGCAGGAAGCGTCATCTGTCTACGTGCCTTTCACCTCGTACAACCTCTCCTCCATCCTACATCATCCCAGCCGCCGCCGTGCTTCACTGAGACACTTGAGAGACTTCTGAGCAGCAGGTGAGTCTTCACACACCTGTCTCCAGCATTGTCTCCTGAGGTTCTGATGTTTGGATCCAGACTGTTCATTTTTAAATTGAAATAAAATTATATTTAGGTGTTTGAACATTTTCAAGATGGTTGGATTTTTCCAGATGTTGAGAAAGAGGAAGGAGGTAAGTTATCTGTCTATTTATTTTATTGTTTTGTTTATTTAAGAGATATAGTTTTGTTAGTATAAAATACAGCAAAAAAAAATCTTCAGATTTGGTTTGTGTTTATCTTATTCCGCAGCTCAGGTATGTCGATTTTCTGAGCTCTCTGATTTTAGTACGAATTCTTGCTAGATTCACATGTGATCTCTGCAAATTAGGATTGGGTATTAAATATGTATTATTTGTATTTCAGCTGATCCCTCTGATAGGGTTCATGGCTTTTGCCGCCACAGGTGCCACCTCTGCTGCTCTCTACTTTCTTTTTACCAAACCTGATGTGATGTGAGTGTTACGGTAGTTTATATTAATGAGATCAAGTGAAAAATGCTTGATACAAATGACGATTTAACATTTTACTATATTTTGCAGTTTAAACAAGACCAAAAACCCAGAACCATGGGAAAGACTGGACCCATCAAAGCCTCAAAAGGTAATCATTAACTCATTTTCACATTTTATTATGTTTGGATTTAAGGTTTTGTTGTCTTTCTGGCCCTCAAACACACACAGTCTTGAAGCCAGCAGCTGGAGTTTGCTGAGTCACTCATGAAGGAACGGTGCAGTTAGTAACAGTCGTGCACAGTGACATCACAGAAATGATATCAATATCGCAGCAGTTAGTGACGCATCCAGCCCTGCAGCTGCTCATGTTTACTCGTAGAAAGACAAAAAATCCAGTGAAGCTTCATTTGTATTTATTTGATTTTGCTGCAGCTCATCACCATCAATCAGCAGTGGAAACCGGTGGAGGAGCTGGAGCTGGTCAAGTCTCTCACCAAGTAAACAAAAAAGTGGGTATCTTCTTTTTCGATCCAGCGTCTGACGGCATGCCTGCGCCAGCCCATCAGTCTAACAGAATCCTTTCTGCACAGACTAGGACACTTTGACATTCAGTGTGCGGAAATGCTTCTGCTCAACTGGTGGGGTTTCACCCTGCTCTCCGTAGCGGCAGTGCATGGACACCACCCGCATCAGCAGACTATGTGTGGATTAGAAAAGTAAAAATGTGTAAAGGTTATTCAGGGTTTCACAACCTGCAGCTTGGGAGTTATATATCGTAGATATATATATATATATATATATATATATATATATATATATATATATATATATATATATATATATATATATATATATATATATATATATACGTGTGCATTTGTGTGTGTGTGTGTGTGTTTTTTTTTAATTAAGCCAGCTGTGGTTCATTTAACTGGCCTGGTACCGGCAGCAAACCAGATGCTCTGACTGTAGCTGTGAATGTTAAATAGTGTCCAATGTTAAAGACATCTAAGTGATTTAGTTGTACAGCTACAATAAATTATTGCTGTAAATATTCAACCTTTGTCAGCAGTGTCATTTCTTTGTTGCTGTGTTTTAAGTTTAATTTAATTTGAAGATGTGAAACATCCCATAGTAAATGTCAATTCTGCTAATGTTCTTTACTTTTCTTAGTTGTCAACAGACTTCATGGAAAAACTAAAAGTTTTAAAGCATTTGATATGTTTTCTGTGTCCTATTTTAAAGAAAAGGTTTGCAAATCGTTGGTTTCTGTTTATATCTGAATCCGTCTTGTACATGCCATGGTCAGCTCAGCCGTCCCAAAGCCGGACTAACCCGACCTTTTTTGACTACTCACCAGTCCTCCCACTCACCAGTATTTAGAGCTGCACAAGGCCTGGCTTTGGTTTTATGTGACTGGTCATACAAACAATCAATCCAACGTTCAGTCAGATCCAATAACCAAAGACGCCATTTCTGCCCCAGTCTCAGTCATTCCCTCTAAGTTTTATTGTACGTGTACCGTGCCTGTTTTAGGAAATGTAATGATGTTCCTGCCCACATGAGATAATTCACAAAGATGGGCTGAGAGTGAAAACGGTAAAAGAGTTGGCAGGATTATGTTTGTATTTTTCATTCATATCTCCAGCACAGGAATGCCTGACCTGCATAGATAACAGTATATTAGACGGCGTATCACGCAAATGTACAGACCAGGGTGGCATTAGAAGGAAAAAACGCAAAGAGACCCACTTTATTTGTGGATTTGTACATCTCGTATGTACAAAAAGTTGATATCCCATTTTTACAACGGCAAAAAAGAAAGGAAGAAAAAAAGGAAATTGTCATTTCAAAACATACTGTATGAGGTCAAATTTAATGTGTTTAAAGAAACTGGAGCTGAGGAGAAATGAGGACCAATGCAGGGAAAAACTTTAATCAGGTCAATATTTTTTGGGACATTGACACAGTTTTCATATAAGGCTCTGAATGCCACCATAAGAAATTTGAACTTCAGCCTTCAGGATGTGGGGTAAGTTTGGCTTTTATTCAATGCAACTGATAAAAATATTATTCACAACTGTAAAACCACTTCAGGCTTTACACTGCACGGTGAGTTAAATGTCTGTCCTCCATCCACGTGTGCTTTTATCAGTTCCCACATTTGCATTTTTAAGAGACTGAATTTCAAAAAGGCAAGAAGAAATACACTTACATTTCCCCAATGTGGCATCACAAATCTTCACATACATGTCTTAATGTGCATTTAAGGCTATATTTATTATGTACATTTATGCATTTCCACAACAGAAATGAAACCATTGCATAAAACCTGGATCAAAGTTTTGGTGTCATTTCCTTATACTTTTAGGAATAATATGGCCTTTAAATCAACTTAATTATCCAGAACAACTGTTTCCTGGAAATACGTCTAGATGGAACAAAGCTTTTATCAATGTTAAAGATGTCCTTCGATCAGCTGTTGCAGAGCTTTTCATCATTTCCTTACCAAAGTAAACAGCAGGGCTGTTGTGAAATGGTATGTATGTATGTATATATATATATATTTATTCTGCTACCCAATGGACAAATAATAACCTTTGTCATTCTCTGAACATAAACAGTGTTGACATGGACCGGTGTAAAGTGATAAACTTCATCCTAAACCTAATTTGGGAGGAACTAATCTGCTTATTTTACGGCTGAGGGGGAATTCGGTGTTCCCAATCCTCTCAGTGCACATCTCACATCTCAAGAGAGAGTAAATGGACAGAAAATATTGTTACTACACGGCCTGGCGGACGGCTGGCTTCCCTGTGACAGTAAAGTTATTAAACAAAAGGACCAAAGGGGACGGAGAGCAGGTTTTGTTTTCTGCTCTGTGAGTGACTCTGTTGTCACAAGATGTTTTGATTTGGTTTCCTCATATGTGACGTAATTTCTTCACCTTAGCACCCCCACCAAACACTCCCTTGCGAACACTTCCTTCCTCTTTTTTTTCTCTGATAATCTCCATGTTTGTATGAATTGTCGTGTTCACAGGAACCCTCCCCAGTTACATTTTATGGCCTTGTAAACAGGGATGAGCACACACTTGAGCTGCTCTCATGGAGAGATATACTGCAAAGACGTGAGGGTGGAGGAGTGGGGCTCCAGTTACCACTTCACCTATCAAGCTGCATGCAGTCACAGTTATTTAAGGAAACAATAAGAGGAAGTTTGCAGTGCGTACGTGCCCCGGAATTTGTGTACGTGACTATTTCACACATATGACACCACAGACCATATGACCAGCCGGTAAAGCAGGTAGCGTTTATGCTGTACTGTACATTAAAGTGGAACAAAAGAGGCAACAGTTTAGTTTAAACAGTTTAAACTTCAGAGCTGTTGTGACTTGCAGTGTTTAAGTTAGTTGTTTCAAACATGGATGCGCTCTGTACGGAAATCTGACTTGGGAACTTGTAAATGACAGTACCAAGTTCAGAATTTATTGGTGCTCTAAAGTAAGGATAGGAAAATGAGTGCTGTAAACGGATTAGTTTTCTCCAAAACACAGTTGACTCCCTCCCACTGTGCTGTTTCCTGGTAAACACTCAAGCTTTGTTCATCTCGTCAATTATAAACCCTTAAAATATTTGACAAGTTAACCCAGTTTTATTGAAAGTCCCAGATAAAATAAGCCATGTTTAAATACATACAGTATGCTCTCTTAAATACCTCAGTATTTTATTCTATTGTACTTTTTATTGTATTTATACCAGACTGCTATGACGACAACTTTTCCCCTTGTGGATGAATAAGGTCTATCTATCTATCTATCTATATATTAAGAGACAAATTACAGCTCCAATTCACCACTTCCACTTATCTGCTTTTCATCACCATGGGAATTAAAGGAACACACAACTTTCAACATACGGAAGGATTTTTATTCACCATAAAACCTATCGTCCAGTTAAAGATTTTAAGGCTGTTTTCAAACAAAGAAGCTCTCAAAACAGAAATGTGCTTTTTCCCGTTCTTTACAAAAGTGCACCATCTAGCGACGATAATTTATATTACACACACTGAAAAGGCCACATGCGTTCACCTGTCTGCCATATCCATTTACTTTTCTAACATTTATTGAATGTATTTTTTAACATGGAATAGTAGTGACTATAAGTTAAATGGAAATTAAGGAAATTTCACAACTTGTAAAAAAATGAATTAAAAAAAACAAGTGAAAGGAGATGTGTCAGCCATTTGTAACTTTGACTTAAACAAAAATAATTATCCAAATTTAAGTGGAACATTAACCATTTCAGTCTCCGACCTTACTTTATCCAGAGAAACAAGATTGTAAGGCAAAAAAAATTCAAATATTTTATTACAAACATTTCCAAGATATGGGGAGATTTTACCCATAAATCCCCTCACTTCTCCCAACACTGGAAACAACACTATAAAACAATAAATGGCAAATTTCAACACCAAAACTCTGCATCAAATTTGCCAAACCTGTCTGCATCTTGATACTGCCAGGTAATGATGAAACATTAGAATTATCCTCTCAAATCAATAACACTGTGATTGTCAGTTGCCTGCTAGCTGCAATCAGTTTAAAGAAATGTTGAAATAAAATCTGTGTCCAAAGAAGCACAAATTTATGTTGGTGAGTGCAGCCACCTCACACTATTTTGATAATGTCACAAGTTCCCTTTCCACTTCCCCAGTAGCAGACTTTGGTTGACAATTACGGTATGTATTAAGTGCATTTCATGAGATGAAATGTTTACGGCTTTCTTGTACCACTCATCAGAAATCCAGCTTATATTCGCTATGATCAATCATCAAATCACATCAATTTTTTTTTTTCCATTTCCTGACATCCTTTGTAAAGTCACAAAAAAACTTGGCATCCAGTTTTAACCACCTTTATCTTTAACTGATGGCAAGACATCAGATGTGAAACATAGAACTGTTAAATACAAAACAAAAAAAAAAGGTTACCTCCTGCGATAGGCTTTAATGGTGAATTAAGGGCAAGTTTTCCATTCTCTTCAGAACAAGCATTCAACTAACACTCCAAGAAGCTTTATAAGCATGAGGGCACAAGGAGGCTGAAGTCCTCTTTTAATTAGAAATGTGCATGTGTTGTGCTGTTTTTCCACCGACTGTTTTGGCACCAGTCTTTCTCCCGCCATACATCCGTTCACTGCGGCTGCTGCTTTGGCACCGAGCTGCAGCAGCGTTGTGACATGCCGCCCTCTGATATCAACTGTACTCTGCGGTTTGTTTGTTGTTTTTTTTTTGGCCTCCAAGGAATAAATCGCTGAAGGCAGCATAAGCACAAGTCTCTTTTCAGGCACTAGCCTGCTGGCAGTGTGCACAGCTGCGCACCACCCTCTGCCGATGTGTCTGAACCTGTACTGTGCACCTCGTCAGACCGTAGGTGTGAAGCAGCAGGTGGCGGGCCTTCGTCTGGACGTCCTCCCAGTTGTTGGCACTAGAGGGCGCTGTGAACAACACGGACATGGATTTGAAAAAATAAAACCCAACAATCTCAGTGGATGAATTCTAATTCCCCTACTATTATCAAATATAGTTAACCTGTACCATCAAAAAACCATCAAAAATTGATATTATATTAAACAATAAGGAACAGAACAATGAAAAAAGTATATCTAAGATCTATAATATTTTTGTTGACTGTTCTGTTATAAATACAGACAATTTAAGATGTAAGTGGGAACAAGATCTCCATATTGATTTACAGAAAGAGGATTGGTCTTACATTTGTAAGCAAGTTCATAAATGTTCTTACAATTTAAGGCATAAAATAGCTATTTTTAAGATGATACACAGGATTTATTATACGCCAGAGAGATTGCATAAAATGGACAGTGAGATTTAATTTCTCTGCTGGCGTTGTAAGAAACAAAAAGGAACTTTTTTTCATATGTTTTGGTCATGTGATGCACTTTCCTTTTTTTGGAATTCTGTTACCAAGCTGATATCTCAATGTTTACGTGTATTTGTCTCTTTGTCACCTCGTTTATGTCTTTGGGGAACTAGTATGTCAGACAAGTGGAACAAATATCAATGCAAATATATAGATCTTGCTATGTTGGCAGCCAGGAAATGTATGACCTTAAATTGGAAAGAATCTAAAGCCCCAGTATTAGTCCATTGGTGGAACGAACTCTCAAGCTACCTTACACTTGATGATATTTACTACAAGAGTAAAGGCAGATCCTCAGACTTTTTAAAAATATGGCAATCTCATACAGAATTTGATTTTAAGAATTCCGTAGGTCAATGTAAGGCATAGTGACAATGATAAGACCTGAGTGCAATGGTTTGTGTTGTTTGTTGTCGTCTTTGTTTTAAGTGGGGTTTTCCCATCGTTTATGTCTGTTTTGTTAGGTTTTTTGGTTTTGTTTTTGAGGGTATATATATTTGGATATCATTTTGGTTCTTTAACGGACAAGCCCCAACTTAGGATAAGAAAGTAATGACATTAAGTGTTTCCTACCTTTTTTTTTTTTTTTTTTTTTATAAGTCCCCTTCATCAAGAAGTAGGGTAGGAATATTATTTAACTATTTAATTATTATTTCAGAGTCATTGATAGAACAGATATGTTAGTACTATCTGGTATTCTCAATTAGTGCAGTGAGTAGAATTTTTGGTTAGTATATTTGGCATGATTATAGCTCTATGAAATATGTTTTGGTATGTATGGACTTTGACTTTTTTTTTTGGAAGTTGAGTTGTGGGGGTTTTGTGTTCTATGTATCTAAGGTATACCCCTCTTTTTGTGTTTGAAAATATATTATATATACATATTATATATATAATTTCTAAGAAATAATTAAAAAAAAAAAAGCCTTGTTTCAAGAAAACTTGATTACTATTTTGCTACTTTTGATTCTGTGTCACCCAACTGTAATCTGCACCTCCCTAATTATTTGTTGAAGTCCTGTCTCGGGGGGTCATACCTTTTTTTTTTTTAAATCTTATTTCCCAATTTACATACTCTCCACTGCTTGCATCTTAATTTGACAGAAATTCCATCATCTAATCATTCTAGCGTAACAGCATAGAGATGTATTTTGTCATTATATGGGATTAATCTGTCATGCACTTCTTACATGTCGCACATGCAAAAACAAGTTTCCTCAATCCTTGTTCTTCGTGGTATTATATTTGGACTAAAGACAAAACTGCAGGTGCAGTCTTGCCAGTTTGGTTCGGAAAGACTTTAATCCATCATCTACCGTGGGGCAAAAAAGTATTTAGTCAGACACCAGTTGTGCAATTTCTCGCACTTAAAAAGATAAGAGAGGCCTGTCATTTTCATCACAGGTATATCTCAACTATAAGAGAAAAATAAAAAATAAAAATCCAGTAAATCACATTGTCTGATTTTCAAATAATGTATTTGCAAATTATAATGTATTTGCAAATTATAGTGGAAAACAAGTATTTGGTCAATAACAAAAGTTCATCTCAATAATTTGTTATATACCCTTTGTTGGCGATGACAGAGGTCAAACGTTTTCTGTAAGTCTTCACAAGGTTTTCAAACACTGTTGCTGGTATTTTGGCCCATTCCTCCATGATCTCCTCTAGAGCAGTGATGTTTTGGGGCTGTCGCTGGGCAACACGGCTTTCAACTCCCTCCAAAGATTTTCTATGGGGTTGAGATCTGGAGACTGGCTAGGCCACTCCAGGACCTTGAAATGTTTCTTACGAAGCCACTCCTTCGTTGCCCGGGTGGTGTGTTTGGGATCATTGTCATGCTGAAAGACCCAGCCACGTTTCATCTTCAATGCCCTGCTGATGGAAGGAGGTTTTCACTCAAAATCTCACGATACATGTCCCCATTCATTCTTTTCCTTACACGGATCAGTTGTCCTGGTCCCTTTGCAGAAAAACATCCCCAAAGCATGATTTTTCCACCCCCATGCTTCACAGTAGGTTTGGTGTTCTTTGGATGCAACTCAGCTTTCTATCTCCTCCAAACACGACAAGTTGTGTTTCTACCAAAAAGTTCTATTTTGGTTTCATCTGACCATATAACATTCTCCCAATCCTCTTCTGCATCATCCAAATGCTCTCTAGCAAACTTCAGGCGGGCCTGGACATGTACTGGTTTAAGCAGGGAGACATGTCTGGCACTGCAGGATCTGAGTCCCTGGCGACGTAGTGTGTTACTGATGGTTCCTTTGTTACTTTGGTCCCAGCTCTCTGCAGGTCATTCACTAGGTCCCCCGCGTGGTTCTGGGATTTTTACTCACCGTTCTTGTGATCATGTTTACCCCACGGGGTGAGATCTTGCGTGGAGCCCCAGATCGAGGCAGATTATCAGTGGTCTTGTATGTCTTCCATTTTCTAATAATTGTTCCCACAGTTGATTTCTTCACACCAAGCTGCTTACCTATTGCAGATTCAGTCTTCCCAGCCTGGACAGGTGTCTTTTATACTGATAACCAGTTAAACAGGTGCCATTATTACAGGTAATAAGTGGAGGACAGAGGAGCCTCTTAAAGAAGAAGTTAAAGGTCTGTGAAAGCCAGAAATCTTGCTTGTTTATAGGTGACCAAATACTTATTTTACCGAGGAATTTACCAATTCATTCAGTAAAAAATCCTACAATGTGATTTCCTGGATTCTTTCCCCCCATTCTGTCTCTCATAGTTGAAGTTTACCTATGATGAAAATTACAGGCCTCTCTCATCTTTTTAAGTGGGAGAACTTGCACAATTGGTGGCTGACTAAATACTTTTTTGCCCCACTGTATGAGGACATAACATTTCTGGATAAGACTTAAGTCTCCATATGTGATCATCTCCCCAAATCCCTCTTCTTTAATCAGGAATAAGGAGGTTGTAGCTACTCACTGAGCTGGAGATGCACTAGTGCAGCAGTCTTGTCAGCTGTCAGCGCCCAGACATTTAGCTCATCGACTGATTGGACATCATCCAGCTTCAGGAGATCCTCTTTGATACGCTGAGAGTCCAAGTGTCTGGGAACACCTGCCAGAGTGAGATAAAAACAACATAATTACAGTGTTCACACTACCCAACTCGTAGCATTAAATAAGATGAGCTGAAAGAGCTGTCGAGGAAGAGGCAGGTCTTACCCTCCAGCACAATGACTATTGTGTCTCGTATGATGCGGAATGTGGTGAAGAGAACCAGAACTGAGAAGATGTAGGTACAGATGGGGTCGGCCAGCTTACACTCCGGCTGTGAGCACAGAAGGCCACGTCAAGTGGGTACAAGATTCTGTTAGAAATCTTCATGTCTCTTTAACATTTGTGGAAAGAGCAGCCATTTTTTTAGTCTAAATGTTTGTAAAGGTTATTTTGGTCAAAATTAGAGTGAGTAGTATTTTTTTTCCTCTTTTTAAATGCTGGTTATGTTCTGTTTTAGTCAGACTTTTTCCCAGTGTCACATTCAAAAGGAATAAATACTATTTTTGGATCAACAATAGAAAGCAGCAAAGACATTGTCACTGTGGTGCCTTTAAAATAACAGCAAATTACATTTTTAAGAAATTAAATATTTACGAAGACTGTTTAACTACTGAGAGGTTAAAATGTATGAAAAGCAATCGATATGACATATACCGACTAGGAAATTATTATGCTTAAGTGCTAACGTCTATGACAAAAAGAAGAAAAATAAATAAATGTTTTAAAAAGCAGGGTACCTTGAACCGGACAATATAAGCTGCTATGAGCACCCCGACACTCTGGATGAGGTCTCCTAGAGCGTGGATGAATGCAGCTCTGACAGCAAGACTGCCGTGAGGCTGAGCCGACCCAGACGAGCCTGACGCGGGCGCAGGCGCAGGACTGTGAGAGTGACCGTGCCCGGGGCCATGCGAGTGGAGGTGGCCACCTTGGTTCAACAAAAACCCCATACTAAGGTCACCAAAAAAAAAAGTACAGAGATTAGTTTCAAGATAACATTTTATACATTTTGTTCAAAAAGATCATTCAAGTGATTAAATAGGTGCATTCACTTCCTACGGGCTGGAGTCAAAGATTAGACGCACTAAACAACCGTTTGGTCTGAACTGATACATTTTTTAGCTGATAGTGTCTCATCTCAGCTTGTTTTAAATAAAATTCTTACATAGCAGGTTTGACTCACATGAGATTAACAGCCACCCCCACAGCTGCAGTGATGAGCATGACATCTCCATCTATGTTGAAGTCCTGGCTTACGGTCCTCTGAACCGCCTCGTACAGCAGTACACCCGTCAGGATGTAAATGAGCACCACACTGAGGACTGCCGATACCACTTCTACAACAACAACAAAAAAGCCACAATGAGTTGTAAATACAGCAAATATATTCAGAATAATGTAAGTAGGGATATCTCTTTAGGGAGAGATTTGAAGATAGCTCAGGAATTTGTCTTGAGTTCAGTCACCGGAGAGCTCCATGACATATGATTGATCACATGTATGTACGTGCAAAAGCCTGATCTCAAACTGCAATCTGAGAATACCAGAGAGCACAGTGGTGGAGATGCCACACACCAGTTCAGTTAAACCGTCAGTAAATGTATTTTGGAGCAAGGCCATTCTATGCTTTACAGGTGAACTGTGAGATTTTAACATCATTGTGAAATCTGACCGTGATTCAGTGAAGAAACAGAATGACGTGTTAAAGACACCAAAAAAGGAAGTTGAACTCAAATTCCCAATGATTCACCACCAAAATGTACCAAAGAAACTGTGGTTTCAACAGTTGATCTGAAAATCAAGACAACTTGGATATATTTACATGGCTTTCCTCACCATGTAAATCAATTAAGACATGTTAATCATAAGTGATTTAAACACTTATTTTATAAATAAGGGATAAATAGTTGCTGCTTCACAACAGAATCTCTCTAGAAGTGGAAGAAAAAAAGAAAGAAAAGCTATGTGTCCCCCAAGTGCTCACTTCTCTCTCCAAACGTTTGAGCTAAAATGTATATTTTCTAAAGTCCCTCTGTAGTTGGTCATTGAGGACATCATAATACTTGTGTCTGTTAATAATTAACAGATTTAAGTGTGGATCTCTACAAGGTTTATGCCTTTCTGGAACATTATAGAGCTTGTTTAGCCATTTTCAATCTATAAACAGTTTGTTTTAACACAGTAGTTCCAAATATCGATGACACAAGCACTTATCTTTTAAACCACATAACTGTCATATGACTTTGTTCACAACAAACAAAAAAAGGAAAACTGCGTTGTGTCTCTCTAACTTGAAGCAGCAGGTGATTTTTTTCTCCACGAGTTACTGCCGACATTTTAAAAAGAGTTGTGCATAGCAAAAATAAATAATAGACAGGAAGTAAGAGGCATCTGAAACTCACCGAGGCGATGCAACCCGAACGTGTATCTCTTCGTGGGCGGTTTAGTGGAGAGCCAGAGAGCTAGCAGAGAAAACAAGATACCCACCACGTCTGCTAACATGTGCACAGCATCAGTCATGATGGCCAAACTGTTTGACACATAACCACCTGAAAGAAACACATGTAAAATTAAAATAACACACATAAACACGTATGAAAATGTCACAAAAATCTTAATTTAAACTTGTGTTGTTCCAAACAGCTCCAAGTATACTTTTAGATTTTCAAGCACCGTGGGAAAAAAAAACTGTAAGTGTTAAAGGTTTTTGGATATTTCTGCATTATTCAGTTCATAAATATAAAACTGACAAGAAAGATCAGTGAAAAACAGGTCAAAATCTAGGATAACTATATGAATGGAAAGAACAAGACGTAAGATGTCACACATAATGAACAATAACTGGATAGCCCTGTTTTAGGAGAAAACAAAAGCCTACTATCTCACACAGAAATAAAAATGTGGGCTGGTAAACAAAAGTCAGTCACTAGCAAAGCCAATATTCTTAAATTAGCTAGTGCATAACTTGACAATTTTGATGGATGCAAGATTGTTTTCCTTCTTTAATCTTTCAAATCAGAAAATGTATTCGAATAGATCACTAAATCACCTCAGGCTGAAGTACATCAATACTCAAGAACTTACAGCTGGTCATGTACAGTTGAATCTGCATCAGATGATTTAATGTAACTGATCATTTCTGTAGCAACGGCAGATGAATCTGCTGCACAAGAATGTTTTATATCCTTACCTACAAGTTAATATTTGAAGAGCGAAGCTTTTAGGCAAGCTGGCCCTGTGACAGTTCCATATATTTTGCCATTGATGAAAATAAATAAAAATGAATATGTCTCTGTTTGATCACCAGTGGTGTATCCGTTTATGATAGTCGTATTCCAATAAAGGCATATGGGAAGCCTTTCAACGATCCGTTGGGTTAGTTTTATATGACCACAAGTCACTGTTTGACCAGCAGCAGTAAAATAATTATGTAACCTGTATAAAAGCACATTGATGGACAGAAATGTTATATTTCTATCACTATCTTCATCGTTTTCCCCACCTTTTATGGCCCCATCCTCTCCCATGGGCACTAGTTTATAATTAATAGAAACATTACCCTAGAAATTCAACTCTACTTGTATTTTTATGAATACCTGCAGATTTTGTTGCAAAGCTAAACATTATGGCACTGCTTTGTTTATAGGCCAAACAAAAAGAATGTCTCATTGACTTGGAGGAGGCAATCTGGTCAAATTTGTAGCAGAAAAGGTAGCGCTTAAAAGATACACAAATCTGAAAGTAACAAGAACGTAAAAATTATTTTGAAAAGGCAATCACAAAGCAAGAATCTTTCTGCGGTGGACTTTGCATGTTCTTGCATGCAACCTTCACACATGTTCTTGCATGTGCTTGTGTGGGTTTTCTCAGGGTACTCCACTATCTTCCCACAGTCCAAAAACATGTACGCCAGGTTAACTTGTGATTCAGTGTGTGGTTGTCTGTCTATATGTGGCCCTACAAAGGACTGCTGACTTGTCCGGGGTTTACCCCTGCCTTTCACCCAAAGTGACCTGGGATAGGGTCCACCCCATGAACCTGGATTGAAATAAGCGCATAGAGATGATAGATTAAAAAGCCATCAAGCTATTATTGCCATTAAGCTGCATATTAGTTAGTTAGTTAATTTGTCCACAAGTGGAGATTTGTCTTTTGTCTCATAATACAACATTTTTATTTTTGAGGCTAGATTCACAATTCTTTGTAGCTTGCATCTGTTTTTTGTGTTAAGGTTGCCGTACTACATTGCCATGTTAAAGGTTAAGATTCCCTCTATGAGGTTCTTATAGACAGTCTCCATAATCTGCTTGCTCACACTAAAAGAGTTGAGCTTGCGTAGTAAATGTAGCCGTTGATTACAAGATTTGAAGACGTGGTCAGTGGTTAGTGTTGTCCCGATCGATAGGGCGGCCGATCGATCGGGCTCGATCACGGCATTTTCAAAACATCGGTAACGGCCAAAAAAGTATCGGGACATACCTAGTTACTAATGTTTTTAATATATATTAAATCGTTCTATATATCGTTGCATTTAACGTCACTTCCGGCCGGCGTCACTTCCGAAGTAAGCGAAACTAACATGGTTTAAATGTTTGAATTGTGAAATTTTATATATGTCCATGTTGCATTAAGCTGCTGCTATTCATTTCATGCCATTCAGAATGTTGCACTAAGGTTAAGCCAAAAACTATTTTAATTTTCTTGTGTTTGTGAGTTTGACTGGATGTCTTTTGAAGTTAAATTTTTTTATATTTGTTATTGCACTATTCTGCACTTTTTGTTTACAATTTCATGTTTTTACATTTTGTGGCACCAGTGCTGATAAGCTTTGTTGAAATATATGTCCATGTTGTTCTCCAATGGACAATAAAAGAAACTTGGGATAATTTGAGTTTTAGTCCTCTTTTCTTTTCTTTTTTAATTCATTGCCAAAATGTATCTGATCGGGAAAATCAGACAATCAGGCAATGTATCGGGAGCCAAAAAAAGTGATCGGATCGGGAAAAATCGGGATCGGCAGATACTCAAACTCAAGTGATCGGGATCAGATCGGGAGCTAAAAAATCCTGATCGGGACAACCCTATCAGTGTTGTTACTAAAGTTAAGATTGCTGTCAATAAAAGGTACCAAGGTATGATGATTTCATCTTCAACTTGTAATGCTGTAACAGCCCAAAGGTATGAGGTTTACTCCGGTACATACCTATAATTTCACCAGTCATAAACAGAAAATACAGCACGGCTGCGAAGACCAGCCTCTTCATGACCCTCTTGTGCCGGGTCCTCTCCCTCTGCAGGGCGCAGGAGGGGCAGGGCTCCGCGGCCGGGCCGGGGCTGCCCGGGCTGGACGAGTCCAGCAGCGAGTCGTCGTCGTCGGTCACCACCAGCGTGTTCACCCCGTTGGCCGGAGCTCCGGCGGAGTAGTCCGCCATCTCCCCGGAGACCACGACCTTGAGCTGGCTGAACCTGGGGGGGGCGTCGTCCTCCTCCAGGTCCCCGGACAGGTCCAGGGGCGCCGCGTCGCTCAGGTCCCAGCCGCTGCGCTGCCTCCGGACCGCCGAGCGCAGCCTGCTGAACAGGCTCCCGCCGGACATGGTGATGGGGGGGGGTTTACGGTCCTGCCAGGTAATGATTCACATCTTCATAAAGACGTGGGGCCGCTCTGGGTTTCTACTTCATCCTGGAGAAAAGGGGGAAGCGTCAGGGCGGCTCAGCTGCTACAACCTGGATAATAAAGGTGTTGGGTCGAGACGCTGGGAACCATGTGACCTGGGAAACTCTCAAGGCTGATTTATGCTGCGTTCCATTTACCTCGGAAGTCGGAACTCGGATCTGGGAATGACGTCACAACCGAGTTATCAGCGTTCCAGTTACAAAGTAGGTAAACAAGTTTGTAGTTCGCATATACCACATGAAAAATGTAAATTACACTATAGCAGCATATATATGCCGAACAATACTTGTATACGACTGATTTAGTGTGACCAAAACTAGAATGAAGTGCTACGAAGCTCTCTTCTACTGTTTACAACCGGGGCAGCCATCTTGGAATGTGAACTCGGGGGTGGTGAAAACCCTCCCACTTTCCCAGTGGGAAATCCCACTTCGAGGGGCGTTCCAGTTGAAAAATCCAACTGGGAACTGGGAAATCCCCACTTCCGAGGACAAATAGAACGCGGCATTATGGTTCAGCGTTAAAACGACGCCGTAGGCTCTGCGTCGGTGTAACGCAGAACCATAAATCAGCCCTACGGCGTAGGCTCTACATTGGTGTAACCAGGAACCATAAATCAGCCTTGAGAGCGATACTGACATGAATTTTGCGACGCAGACTTACCAGTGCGGGCTACTTTGGTTTCGAGTCCTTAGTCAGATCGAAGCTGTCATGGTAATGGAGGTATAAACACCGGAGTTGGGAAACTCAGCAAAGATCGCGGAAGTGACGCCAGCTGTCGGTCACGTGACCGCGCCCCGAGTCACATGATGTCGACAATAACATCTACAATCACCTCCATTGTCTCTCCTGCATTCACAACTTAGCCTATTCTGCACCTACTGTTGTCGCCCAGCGAGTGTTTGAACAGGTAGGTTGACGGCTGAGCAGAAATGTGTACAGATTGTGGAGCTGGAGGATGAATGATTGTTGGGTTTTTAAACTGTTTTCACGGTGCAGGAGCAGGGCAGTGTGCTATCCAGACTTCCTGGTGTTGAAACAAGCTGTGTCTGAGACCTAACTGGTTATTTCCATCAGATTGGATTGTTTTGTGCCTCCATACAGACAACCAGGCTGGGTCCTCAGAGTCTCTTCACATGGAGGTAGAGGAGATGGAGGAGGAGAGACCTTCACCCCAGAGGGAACTTCCACACAATGAAGGTGTGTCACCTGATTTCTTAACACGTCCTGCTCTGTCCACAACTGAATGTTACAACACAGTGACTTGAAAAGGTTTGGAAGTCCCATGGTTTTGTTTTCACCGGCTCCACTAAGCAGCTTCCCAGTGCTCCCAGGGGTCATAATGGTGAAAATGCTATTTACTGACTACAGCTCTGCATTTAACACCGTTGTTTCCAGCAGGCTGGTCACCACGCTGCTTGGTTTGGGCCCCAGTAATAGAATAGAATAGAATGCCTTTTATTGTCATTTTACAGTGAGCTATACATACATACCTACATCTAGGATCTCAACGACAGTCGAAGGATGATGAGGACATACATGCAATGAAACTGAAGCATCTCACTCTTCAGTGCAACACGTATTTAAGTGAGTGATCTTTTTATATCCGAGTAGAAAATAATAAATATTAGTGTAAAATAAGAGTGATGTAGGTAGATGACACAGAATTGCAGGAGGTATTGTCATTGCATGTAAATTATTGCACAATTGGTAAGGGTAAAGACATTGCAGATAGTACACAGTCCGTAATATGCAGTGCCTAGTCAAGTCAAGTACAGGTGGAGAAGGGTTGAGGTCAGACTGTAGTCACTGCATGTTGGAATTCAGGGTACTGATGGCTTTCGTGAATAAACTTTGTCCGAGTCTATTTGTCCTGGTCCCAGCAGTGTGTATGTGGACTAAGGACTTTCTTTCCAGCCGCCCACAGACAGTTAGACTTGCAACTTACCTCTCATCGACCCCGAACAAAGCACTGGTGCCTTCCAGGGTTGTGTCTTAAGGCCCTTGCTGTATTCTCTGTGTAGCCATCCATCTAGCAAACTATAGTCAGATTTGCTGATGACACACCAGCATTTTGGGCTGGTTACAAACAGTCATCAGACACAATAGAGAAGGGAAATAAACAGGCGGACAGGTCGGTGCACAGACAATAACCTCATAGTGTTTGTGTGTGAGAGAGAATGCTTATATTAAAATTTACAGATCATATTCTTTGTATATTTATTAACTCAGGATGCACATGAAATTTTGTTCTATTTATTGTGCAGGGACAATAAAACTAACATTTAATTGAATTAAACTGAAATTAAAATAACTGACATGGCAGGAGAAGAAAATAATTAGATGTCAGACTGTTTTAATACTGAATTGCAAAATTTTGATAATTGAGAAAACTGCACTCAGGATTGAAAAGCAAATCCCACCTCACACTTAAAACCAAAAAATCTTAAATATTTTGTTTATTTTGTCCCCCGTGACCCCGCAAGGGATAAAGCGGGTATAGATAATGGATGGATGGATGGATTTTGTTTCTTTTGTTTTGGAAACCAAATCAAAAACATGAGATCCCTTTTTTTCTCCTTAACAACTAAACCTTTTTGGTTTTGTGAAACATGCCAAAAAAATTTAATGAAATTGCTTTTATGACATATGGCCTTTACTTTCAGTAGAGTATAAATTCTGACTAATTCAACAACAAGAGGACCAAATATCAAAACCTACAAAAATCACAGTTAGAAATTTGTGGCAGGTTCTCTGTCTTCTGTAACAGCTTGATGTCTTTAGACTCTTATTAAAGAAGGAGAATGTTCTTCATCAGTGAAACGTCACATGCTTCGTTTCTGTGATTGATTAAATGCCTAAAGGTTTTCAAATTGAACATTTGAGATGAAGATGCAAAAACAGTTGAAGAAAAAATATTATCCAACCTGTGAATGACCAATGCTCAAAACAACTATGCTTTATGTGAATAGGGTGGATCAAGTAAGGCTCTATTAACTACCACAATTTAAAATATTTAGAGAGCTGTTAAAACTAATTAAACCAATGAATAAATCCAGTATCTGTTTTTGAAATAAGTCCAATATCAGTCAAAATTGTATCTTGAACACAGATCAAAACCAACCACAAGTTTCCAGTGTTAATTACAATGACAAAAGGTTAATTTTACCATGTCTTTATTACAATGCTGTTATTACTTATAAAGTCAAAGCAGTAAGAATAAAAGAAGTAAAAAGTAGCGGATCAGATTTTATGGATGTTAGTCATGCACCTCAGTTATAGCACACAAATGGACAGTGAAAGTTACATTTACTGTTGTTATCTGAACTATTTGACAGATCTGTCAGTGGAGCAGGAGCAGCAGTTGTTGGGTCTGGAGAGTTCAGCCCCTGAAGAGAACGTGTACGTGGATAAGAAAGCAGTGGACAAGCTCGCAGTGGGATTACTCTCTCACTACCTGCCGGATCTACAGAACTCTAAACGAGCCCTCCAAGAGCTCACGTGAGTATTGAATGGCTTTCAGTTATTCATGTTATGCTTTGGTACTTGATGGGTATGAGGAAGTTAAAACTCCAAAGGATGTGCAGGATTTCAGTCTATTTACAAAGTCAAAAGTCAAAGTCAGATTTATTTGTATAGCACAATTCGTGCACAAAGCAACTCAAAGTGCTTTACAAAAACGTTCCAATACAATCAACAATGACAAGAGAAACTGTAAATGTGCAACTGCAAAAGGGAAGTATGTAATCTAAGTACGCAACAGGGCAAGTTTATGCAGGTTTCATTTCCACTAAGGATTATCCCATAACACGCCACCGCTACTGCTGAATTCAGTCAAGGGGAAAACCACCGAGCAGCAGATTCTGAAGAAACACTCACGGTGACCTGATGTGTACGAGATGTGAAACGGTTTCCAGTAATGAAACTGTAAAGAACTCGTTCAGTCATTATTGTAAAAGTACCTAAAAGAAAAATGACATAAAAAGATTTCCAAAATATCATTTCACTTTTGAGAAAAAAAACTTATCAACAGTCCTTTTTTTTTTTGTAAACATGCTGAGTGGGATGACTGGGTTGACCATTTTCTTTTAAAGCTGGAAGGATGAAAAATCTATGAAATAAAAACTTACACATATACTTTTTGCGCTTCATTTTTCTCTAAACCAGACAAAATCAGCTGATACTGTTGGACACACTGGATCAAGAAGTCACCAAGTTCAGAGACTGCAACACCTTACAGGACCTTAATTCCCTGGTATGTTTCTACTTGAAATATAATCCTCTTTGTGCTACAGCTGCGCTTGTTTATCAAGAGTGATTTTAAAACGGTTTCTTGTCTTTAGTTTTCAGAAGCAAAGGTTTACCACAATAAACTGGTGAACATTAGAAAAGAGATGATTATGCTTCACGAAAAGACGACAAAGCTAAAGGTATCTGTCAACTCAGCCGATGGCATACTCCCAAGCGAAATATTAGAATGATGCTAATTCAACACCAAGCGTGACTCATTAAATGCTGACTTGTTTCCTCTCAGAAAAGAGCGTTGAAGCTGCAGCAACAAAAGCAGAAAGAGATGCTGGAGAAGGAGCAGCAACGTGAGAAGGAGCTGGAGAGAGAACGGCAGCTTATTGCCAAACCTGCAAAAAGGACTTAAAATCGCCAACCGTGTCTGCTGTGTTCAAGGACCATACAGGTGGCGTTGCATGTGTTAGTCTATTAACCACATATCTGCATATAGTAGACTTTTGCACCATTTTCCAAAGTGTAAAATTAGATGTTTATGATAGAAAACATTATATTTATGCCATTACTTTGACAGAACAGACGTTGAAAATCAGACAGGTAATGGGGGTGTGACTAACATTTATGCTGTTATATTATGATACTTATAACATTGTGCTTGGGTGCAGTTGCTGTGAAGCGTTGCATCAATCAACACATTTGAGCAAAAGTTTAAAAAAGTTGAACTGTTTGCCACTTAATTCCTATCTAAGGTGGTTTCAAGCAATACAGACAATTGTCCTTCTCTTGACTGTAAATAAACGAAGCACATCTGGAAGTGAAAACACAAAGTGGGTTTGCGTAAGTTGCAATCTGTAACATAGCTGGCCCAGCCTGCGATGTAACATTCAGTGGTACCGGGGACGATTGCCCAATCATCAGAGGTGAAACTCCTGCAGGGTCTACCTGTCACTCCATTGAGAGCTTCCACTCTATGAATCTAATTTTAAAGATTTTGAAGGTGTGATATTCAAGTCACTTCTTTCTACGTGACTGAAATGAATACAAATTTACTGTATAATGTCTGATTTTTATCAATATTGTTTAGAGGCATTACTTAAAATAGGATCAAATTTAAGCTTGTTAACAGACGCTGAAAACATCTGCAGGTTCCTTCTCATGACTGTCTACACAAATGAGGCACAGCTGGAAAAGGATAACATTTCTAAAACTGTCTTTTTATTTAAGCAATATAAAGTTCAGTCAAGAAATTAAAAAAACCTATTATGCACTTTGGAAAATGGTTCACAGAATATTATGAATCTTAGTAAATAGGTTAAAACATGCAAGCCCTCTGGTCTGGTTGGTACTATCTGAAGTTGCCAAGATCACCATAAACCAAAGACTTGGACTACATCCTAAAATGCTGGTTATAACTACTATCAACCTCTGATGCACAGTTTTTGCACCACCCTGAGATCAGAACAAATTACTCCTGGACACTTTTGGAGCATTCAGACAATGGTCCAGGAGCATCACTGCGTCTCCTGTCTTTTGTCAAAGTATTAATAAATGTTGTTTTTGCTGGCTTCATCCCCTCTGTGTGTTGAATGTCATGAAATACGTTTGTTTGAAATCAAATTGCTCTGCTCTAATGTTGACTGGGGTTCTGGGGTTTAGATAATTCATGGATAGTAGATAAAAATGTAAGATGAAATGTACCCAAACCATACACAGCATCTGTAAGTCTCTTAAATCAACCTTTCTTGATACATATACAGGACTGTCTCAGAAAATTAGAATATTGTGATTTTCTCTAATGCAATTACAAAAACAAAAATGTCATACATTCTGGATTCATTACAAATCAACTGAAATATTGCAAGCCTTTTATTATTTTAATATTGCTGATCATGATTTACAGCTTAAGAAAACTCAAATATCCTATCTCAAAAAATTAGAATATTCTGGGAATCTTAATCTTAACCAGTAAGCCATAATCAGCAATATTAAAATAATAAAAGGCTTGCAATATTTCAGTTGATTTGTAATGAATCCAGAATGTATGACATTTTTGTTTTTTTTTAATTGCATTACAGAAAATAAAGAACTTTATCACAATATTCTAATTTTCTGAGACAGTCCTGTATAGTATGCACTAGTTATGTCTGGAGCTCGTCCCTTTTACGACAAGTAAAAGCAACATAACCAATGGGTTTGTATGAAATTGAGTTACATTTGAATCATTTCATGTTATTGTGCAACGTCTAACCTCTGCATCGTGTATTACTTGCACCAACTTGCATGTCCGCACGTTTAAACTATAATGTAAATCTACACAACTGATTTTAGTTTATGAACTGTAGTGAGAGGCGTCTGTCCACCGGGTGGCAGCAGAGGACAGTTTATTTCACTAGTTGGTGTGGCCACGGGTGCAGGATTAAAAGAGCTTCTGCAGCAGCCTGTGCACAATTATATCCACACCCATGAGTTAATTCTCCACATAAGTTTAGGTTTTAATGAGCGCTTCTGAAGCCTGAGTCCTCCACTCTTCAATTGAACATGTAAAATGGAATTAGGTTCCTCACAAACCTCATTCACGTCCCCTATCTACCGGTAATCACATTGGACTTTAAGTAGCAAGTTGATAGAAGAGACACTGACTGTTGTTTACTGACTCTTGTCTGAGCCTCTCCCAACCCAGTCCCAGTCCCACATAAACCTTAATTGTCCCTGAATTGGTCAACAATATACTGGTGTTTTCAATAGAAATCGTCTGCTCACTCACATGTCCGTATAGAGTTACTGACTGGCCGTACAAACAGAAGTGTTTTGCCAGAAAAGTAGGTTACATTCCTCTCAATCCCAACAACCATGTGTCTGCCCCACCTCCTTCCATTTCACATAAAACTCTTAATTTATACTCACAGCTGCAGAAAAAAAAACCCCAGTCAAAAACAAGCCAGACTGTTCACCCGTGCCAAGTGCATGTTGGGCTGCACCACAGTGTGGCCGTGGAGGGTCCACACTCAGGAGTGATTCTTCACCAATGGAAGGGGCACAAAGCAGTGCAAACCACATTTAAATCTAGCTCCACATACCTTTTAGTTTAGGTTTTTGTTTGACATATGCTGAATAAATGTAGTGGCTTGGCATATGAAACTTTGGCCAAGCTTGTTGTTGTTTTTTTGTACTCATCTTTCTGAAAGTGGGTCAATATAATATGAAGCCCAAGAAAGAAGTAGAGGTATGGTATATTTAAAAGATGAAGAGGGGCAAAACTGTCTTTACTGTTTCATCACTTAAGCATAAAACATTAAAAAAAAAAAGGCATGATGTCCCTGCTTATTAGCTTTTCCTTCTACTTTGAATTGGATCCTTATGTTTTATTCTTATTTATAAATCTGTTTATTTCTATTAGTAATTTCAAAGTAGACATGAAGTTATCTTTATTTTTGTCAGTGTCCAGAGGGCTTAATGAAATGTCTGTGACATGTTTGATTAAAATAAAGATACAGTATAAAAAGCACCTTTTCTAGCTGCGTAATCATTGTCTTGATTACTCTAATTTCGTCCCTCTCTTCTTTCCAATGTTGTTTTAGTTAGTTGAGTTTTGCTGGCATTTGTTTTTAGACAACTGTCTTTGAGACCCGTCTCAGCACTTCCTTCTGCTTCGATTTTCACCCCTCTACCACTGAGACAGATGTTACGAGCTGTTTGGGTTTCACCAGACACGGTGCTGGCGAACATTATGGCCAAAGATCTCCACTGTGGTTGGTCTCATCTTTCCAAAAGACGTTGTCCTAGAGGTTTTGTGGTTTGTTTTGATGGAATATCACGAGCCGTGCTGGTGCCTGTGTTCTCTGTAGAGACAAAAAAAGCTTTCTTCTACCAAACTAGCCATTTCTGTGTCCAGAAAGCAACATGTTAATTGAGTACTGTAGTGCCTAAGTTATAGCTCAATGTTTTGTTTGTTTGTTTTCTCAGCTACTCTAAGCCATGACACAGTCTGACCTGAGGGTGAACTTTCTGGGACATCCGTGTCTAGGAAGTTTGGCAGCTATCTTAAAGGTTTTCTGCTTATGAATGAATCTTTCTCAGTATATAGCAACGAACTTCAGTTTTTTTGTAAATGCCATTTCAACCCTTTCCAGACTGATAAACACCAAGAAATGCTTATTTGGGACATTGCTGATTTCTTATCTCCTTGGCGCTGTGTCGGCACATACTCATGTTCTAAACAAATGCATTTTAATGGGCAGCACTCGGCTGCTATTCACTCTTAAATTCCTAAACTCAGTCATCCATTTTATTTTGATGCACTAAGCTTTTCCACACAGAACTGCTGTATTTATGTATTATAAGAAATAATGTAATGTGTTGATATTTATTTAAGGTTGTATTTAACTCATTTTAGAGCCTTTAAAGACCGGATAAGGTTTGTATTTTCTAGTATGAAAATATTTGAATTTTAATATGTAACCCCTTAATGCCAGAATTATGAAATAAAACACCTTTTTTTTAGGTGTTTATTATATATTGAAATTAAAAACACACCCCATATTGACCTTAGGAGTTTTCTAACCATTGTTTTTTTTGTATCTCTGTGAATATATTGGGTTGTTTAATTTTATTTTTGTAGGCTTTTTTTGTTCTATAAAATGGTCTTTTTATTGTGATGATTATGGGTGTAGTGCAGAGGTCTCAAAGATGTACGTATCAAATATGATACATCAGGCTTTAAAGGGTTAATATTGGAACGTGTACTTTATTTTTCATATAGTTACATGCAAAATATGGATGACCACATCTTTGCTGAAATAACAATTTGAAAATATAGTTTTTATTCATTTATTTATTGAGCATATTCAGATAGCTACAAATTACCCAATGCATGTGTTATTATTGTCAATACATTATTGATAATAGCTTTTGAACTGTGTGCTAATAAACTGGATGGTCCTACTTAAATTGCAGGACAGACAAGTTTTCCAAATTACACAAGTGCAAGTCTCGCAACTTTTGTCATACAACAATTTTACCCATGAGTTCACTTTCAATGATCAGGATTTTAGTAGATATTTGCTTTCCATGACAGAGTTTATACTTTCACCTGTGGATGCAGTGAGGAACTGGGTTCAATGGCAATAGTTTTGTTGTTGTTGTTAGTGTGTGCATGCGTGCGTGTGTGCTTGTGCGTGTGTGTGAACACTGGAATTGAATAGAGCTCTGTTATTCCACAAGGTGGAGGCGTTTAAGTCTGTGGAGGTAGACAGCTCAGACGCAGTGGTTTCCGAGGCTGGGTCCTTGTTTTCTCCAAGCATTTGGTTTGAACTTGTCTCTGCTTTTAGAAAGTTGGCCGTCAGGGAAAACACCAAACCCCCCCCAGACAAAACCACAAGCGAGTCACAGACTTGGAGCAGCAGCGGCTGATGATGATGATGTTGTAGCAGGCGGCCTTCCTGTCTAAGTAAACAGTGATTCAGAATGGTGAGGAGTGGGAGGCTGTGGTCTGCTTAAGACTGGCAACTCCAAACCCCTCCCAGACACACCACAACAGGATATGGTCCTTGAGCCCACGCTAAGCTCTGTGGCTACATGTTATTATATTCCCAAGTTTTCACCATCTGGTTGGTGTGGTGATATTCATGCATGCTGAGAACCATGTGAAGAAAAGGACCCGTTGCTCTGGAAAACATATCTCTGTGGTGTTTTCATCCAAAACAACAGTCAATGAGGTTACTTTCCCTTCTCCAGCATGTCTTATATAACTGTGCGCAGGTCTGGAGAACTGTGCATGGAGAGCATTAGTAATTAGGTTTCTGTGACTCAACAGATGGTTGGAGAGAAGCTATTTAAGCACAACAGTATACCGTGTAACCACCACAGCTTCTCAAAACAGTAATTTTATATTTCAAGTTTATTCCAACCAAAGACGTAGATTAGAATGAGTTATATATCAGATCAAAGTTGTATTATTACTGTGTGTTTTACTTAATTGTTTTTGTTTTTGTTTTTTATGATTATTGGGCTTATTTCACCACATTTCAAGTACTGTACAGATATTTAAAGCCTTAGTAGTAAAAAACAAGTTGCTTTACGATTCAAACCACAGCCCGGCTTATGACATGCAACCAAACAAAGTGGGAACGTTTTTTCCGTGGTTGTTTCTCTGGTGTAGTTAGCTATGTGGCATTCAGGATGAATAAATACATACATTTATGGGTATCCAACTTGAAACCTGAAAGGGAAAAACTGAATGGTGGAGTATCCTGATATTGCAATTAAATATAGGCTATTGAAGGATGTTTGAGGTTTATTTATTTTTTAGTCTTTACAAATGTTTTTTTCTTCAATGCCATCATGATTCATTGAAAAAGTATGTAACAAACATAGTTTATAAAACGAAATGGACAACCCCTCCGTGACATCACCCATACATTTTCTGAAAGGGGGTTTGAAACCCAGTTATTGGAGCTCTGATTGATACCATATTTGCAGGAGCTAACCAAGTTAATCTAAAAAAAATGTTTTTTAAAAGCTTAGTTCACAGTATGCTAACTAATGTGATTCTGATTTAATGTGTTTATCCACCCCCATATCAAATGTTAACATCTGAAAAGAGGACTGCTGGAGCTGGAATGGGGACTGGCAGCGCTCCACATACTACTCATTCAGCTGCTAGCTGCATGGCTGGCATTCATGGCAGCTGTGGTTGGATGGCTGCAGTCTGACCTGCAAGCCTGGAAGAGTTTGAGGGCGAAAAGTCTCGGCCAAGGACAAAGGTAGCTCAGCTGGAGCAGCCAGCTGCTTAGATATGGAGGCAGCGGCTGACAGACTAACGGCCGTCCAACAGTCAACACCAGCCTGTAGCGTTGTGTTCCAGCTGCTCCACCTTCACCCCAGGACCCTTCCAGCCACCCGAGAGCCTACCGTGATGGTCTCAAGTGCAATTGACAGCACAACGAGCCATGTTATTTTAAAAATAATGTAATATTTCTCATGATAATATTTTATCATATTTTTAGTTGTGCCTTTTACAGATCAAAAGTGGTCAATAGCTGAAGTGATAACAGCTAGCAGTTTCACACAACAGATTGCAGTTCGGCTGTCACTCATCAAACCACACCCCTAATTACACATACATTTAAATGTAATTAATATTTCACTTTACCTGAAAGGATGCATAAAAACTCATGCAGTAGTCACAAATGTGAAATCTTTTTTTTGTACTGGGGTGTGAAGCTGGACATTTGAACACGGGCCATTCAGTGAACTGCACATTTCTGTACTTGCATATAGGCTTCAGCTTTGGAAACAAGATGTTTCCCCTCAGTAACAAAGCAGGACTCATCTATAGTATGCTCTAGTGTTGCTTACTTACAAATAATCTTGAATTGAATCGGTGGAAACCAGTTGGGTACAGGCACAAAACAGTCAGTTGTATGTAAATAGCTGCAATAGTTTTGTAATAATATTCAACTTTTAAAATGAACAATTTTGCTTGACTGACATTGTACAGTGGGCTGTTTTCTTGTTTGACTGGTGTAAACCATCTAAAAACATCGTCCAGCACCTTTTGGCTGCAGCTATAGTATATCAGCATGTATAGTTTAATATAATGTATAAAGTTGTATATGTGTTACACGGTTTCTTGTTGTGTCTGTGCTGTAGTATATTCCAACCAGTTCCACTCAGTCTAAACACAGACAGAGGGGTTGAACCACAGTGTTTTTTTTCAGTCCAGCCCCCCATAAGGTGAAGTGTTAAGTGTGTTCAACTCAGCGTGACGCTAGCATACAAAGAGTGTCACTTTCAAAATAAGTCCTGACACCAATTCCAATTGTGACTAGATGTTTTTATGGTGAAAATGACTCCTCTAAGACTGCAATAGTAGGGATAAATATAGAAACAACTTGTAGGCTGAAAATAAGGCTTTGAAGAGCAGAGGGGTTGTGTAAGGGAAGGATGATCTGAGTGGGTGAATGAGTCTTGACTCTGTTGTTTTCTTTGGTAAGAAATGTGTTATAAGTACACTTTGCATTACTGTTAGAAAGACAAAGATATTGTTTCTGTACAGTTGCAGCCACCTGTGCTTGCCAGGAAGGTTTGTGGTTGCACAGCTAGGTCCTGCGCGAGGTGGAGATTTGATAATCCAAACCATAAATGCATGTAGTTAGAAGTCTGAGGGGAGGATTTATAGAGTTGTTGTTATGCTCTATTTGAGTCTATCACAGCAGGCTTCTGCTTTTTTGATCCAGAGGAGAAGAGAGTAAGGAGACGGAGGAAGAGACGGGTGCTGTGCAGCCGCACGCAAACAGGCAGAAAAGCAGGCACACACACACATTCACACAAACAGGATCCAGTAAGAGCCAGTCCTGCTGCCCTCATCTCCCATAGAGTGGTGGTTGCTGTGGTTTGGTAAACTGCAGGGTTTGTTGTCGCCCAGAGACAGTTTGAGTGTCATAGGCCTCTGTCCTCGATCAACTCAAAGCTCCGCCTGTAAGCTTTGGATCACAATGATTTTATTCACATTGTTGCATAATGGCAGAAAAGTCACACAAAGGAGAGGTAAGGTACGTTTATTTGTAAAGCACATTTCATGTCAAAGTGCTTTACATAAAAGGATCTTTTTTCTGCTTTGCAAGCAGGAGTCAGTGTTATATAACCACTTATCTCAAGTCTAGACTGGCATGTTTTCACACTTTAAGTAACACCCATTTTAAAATGACGTGTGTGCCATTTGAGGAAATTGACACCCCCTCAAAATTATTTTTTTGGATTATTTTAGGCGTATTATGAGTCGCTGTTGAATTGTTTTTTTTTTCTTTTAAAAGGACAGAGTGCTGTAGAAAAAGCAGAGAGATACATAGAGAACATTTCAACTCTGATGTTCGTATGCAGCAGAAACTGTTACTTTTTAAGTTAAATGTTTTGGTTCAAGGTCTCTGCAGTTGGCACGTTTATTTATATCCTGCTTAAAATAAAGCTGTCCTGAAAGATTATTCACTATATTGAAGGTACTGGCCTGAGTTTTTCATAAATCACCTCATGGAAAAAAAAAATTACATTTTATTTTAGCTTTGATTCCCAAGAACAAAGAAAATTAAGGAGTTTCAGTGACATTATTGAGCATGTGGTTAATGTTTTGGAGGCAATGAATGAACAAACAGTATGCATAAAGCCCTGGAGACCGCCTGGGTCTGTGTGACGGCACGCTCTCGAGTGGGTACGCTGGAATGTACTAGGAAAGATATGGGTGGAGTAAACACTGTACTCAGAAGTTATTTCAAACCAACCAAATGCAAAAAATATCAGAATGACGTAAAATCATGACTAAAAGTAGTATGAAGATAGGAAAAACAAATGTTCAAAGACAGATGTTCAGCATCTGTCCTTAATGTTATTCCAGAGTGTCATGTCAACAGTCATGCAGTCTGTCTGGAACCAGAGATGCTATTGGAGCTTCTTTGTGCCTGTGAGTAATACAGCTCATACTGTTTGTCAGACCTGCACGCGTGCATAAAGTGTAGTATTAACATCTGAATATTCCATAGTGATGCTTAAAGTGAGACAAACTTCTGAAAATATGTGCTACATACTTTTTTTTTAAGAAGCCAAGACCATATTGGAAAATAATACATTATAACCAAAGTATAATGAATAATGCAGCTGCAAGACCTTTATACAAAACAAAGCAGAAAAGACGTGTCAAATGTAGGCCAGGATGTCTTTTTGAACATATTGCACGTACACCTCTGACCCACTTCCTTACATGTTTGGCTCTGTTACATAATGAGTATGTTTACAGCAGAGTGAGGAAGGAACAAATTAAAACCGATTTCATCTCCCAAGAGGGCTATAACACACCCACAAGTCATATTTCCAGACTTCTCTGGAAGATGAATTGTTGTAACACACACCCCTCTTATGGTTTTCCAAGGCACAGGTGATTTAAAGAAAGTATGTAGCTTCAGTCATGGTATTTTGTTTTTAAGAGATTAGTTAGTGTTGTATTTTTTCTTTAAATGTACAAATACAAAACAAACATTTACTATTAACTGCATTCTGTATTTGTGCATCAAGTTTCAAATGCCAAAATAATCAATGGAAAAAAAAAGCTTGGAAAAACTCAAAATTAATGGACTTGAAGACCCAACTCTGTCTAAAGTGGGCACAACAATTTGAAGCAGTTTATTTGTAAATAATTTGCTAAATGTGTTCTACAATTTATATGCACTTAAATGACAAACCAGGAAACACAGACATAATTACTTCCTTCAGTTTTTAAATCTGTATTTACTTTAGTTTCTGTGGATAATTATATTTTGAAGCCAAAAAGTTAATCTGCAAATTAATTGATATTAAGACTTTACGTGATCCAACCATTTAAACTAAAATTATGGCCCATGGTGTCCAATTAATTTAGTGTGCATGCTTTTACTTTATAAAATCTAGCCATATTTAAAATGGCCTATAACACCCAGTAGTGTGATGAAACTTTTGTCTTATCAGATGTTGTATTTTATTGTTCTTTACCATTTAGCAGATGCTTTTATTCAAAGCAACTTAGACCTGACATGTATCCTTTTTCATCTATTACTGTAGTAATAGTAAAGCACTTCGACACGAAAAGGCTTGTGTAAAGTGCTATATAAATAAAAGTAATTACCTATATAGCAGTAAAACTATACATTTACTATAATACTTCCAGAGAAATAGGAGTTACTGCCAGAATTTAGATAAACCTACACAGAAACTGTGGTCACATGGTCTCACCGGTTGTATCTGCTTATCACCCACCAACTGCTGCTTGGGAGCAAGATAGTGAAAGCTGTACGTTCACCAACCCAAACTATGCAGTGTGAGGCTCTAGACTTTATTCTTCATTATGAGTCAGCTTGGGAAGAGTATCGTGTATTTGAAAGCAAATGCAGAAGCAAAGTTGGCGGGAGGATCATTTATTGACTTGTACAACTGACTTTCATCCTGATAACGCCATCAACTCTCTTTGGAGTGTAGGCTATAACAAAGCAATAAATATGATATAAAATTCACCAGCACTTTATGGTGTCAAAAAGATAAAGCATAGCAGTCAAGGAAATGAACTGCCAGGTAGAAACTTAAATGAAGATGGTGTTCTGCTTGCAGATTGAGTATACGCTTCCTTTAGCCGATCAGATGACCTGAAATGCAGAAAAACAGTTAGTAAATTGCAAAAAGGATAACATGATTTCACAACAAATGTAATTGTGCAACTGATGTACCTTTGTTACAGATTGCATGTTATTCAGGATTTCACCATAGACAATGTTGAACAGTCGTTCCTTTGACCAGGTTCCATCTAGCTGCGCTGTAATGACAAAGACCTTCAATCAATACAGGTTCATCTCACTATGTCAATGCAAAAGAAGTGCAAGTTTAGTAATATTGATTTAAAAAGAAAAAAAGCCAACTTACCGACATCAACATCTGATGCCTCCATGATGTTCTTGTGTTTCAGATACATGGGCCAGACATGGCCGTTGAACAGGCCAGGTGGATCAGGCACTGTGTAGTTCCTTGAGCTGCAGAAACAAAACATTAATGACAAAAGGCAACGAAAGAAACTAATGACAAATACCAGGCAGGGAATATGTCTCAACACTTACCACCTCCTCTTTTCGCATTCTTCATAAGGGATGGAAATGAAGTAGCGTTGGTTCAGCACGTCGATCAAAGGTCTGCAAAAGCAGAGGCACAGTAGTGTCTTAAACCAGACTTTCCTTCACTACTTTGATGGAATCTGAAATATAGTTGAGAACTTACTGATAGGTGTAAAGCAGAAAGCCCTCCACAATAAGGATGTGAGTTTCCTCGTCCTTATGGTCAGACTTTGGGATGATATCGGTATCCAGGGTGTTATTAACGCCATGAGACTTCTCAAACTTCACTGGGTTGTCCAACCATGCGTAGATCGTACTCATCATGGCATCCATGTCCAGAGCAGTGATGACTATACAAAAATGCACGTAGGAAGGGGGGTGGGGGGTAGAAAAAGAAAAAAAAAAGAGCAAGTAAGCAACACATGCCTTTTCCTTTATTGCATGCAAACTACAAATGAGGCAACTTTGCAGTTGGAGCAAACATACAAGCGCACGCACGCACACACACACACACACACACTTGCATATAAACCCGGGCTTACCATCGTACTGCTTAAAGCCATCTTCGCCAACTTCAATCTGATCTTGTGGCTGAAACATACATTGAAAAGATGTACCCAGGTACACTCCACTAGGCCTATACTGTAGTGTATGGACTCTGATAGTGTTATTACACACTAGGTCACACCATATCTATTAACACAAGTGCCTAATTGTTAACATACCATCGACTTTTGTTACTTGGAGCAGTGTCTTGGATCAACTGGATCCTAAATTCAAAACGTGTGTGTGTGCTGTGCTCACCTTGAAGAAGTCATCTTGGTGGACAACGCAGCAGTTTGGCAGGTTCTTGATCAGTCTGTTAGTGAGGGTGGTTTTCCCTCCGTTGGTTACTCTGCAAGCAATAGAGATAAGACTTTACAACTCCACTCACAACGGGGGAGGTTAAAACTGATGTAAAGATAAATTATTACTCTTCATATTTGTGAAACACAATGAGTCTCTTTTTATTCATATTCAAACTATACAATCCTGTACCCAAATCCAATTCAACATTAAATTTTAAGATTCATTTTAAAATGAAATAGCTGCATTGCATAAAAAAGGGTGGGTAAAGTGAAGACATGGCGGGTTAGCTGGTGAATTACTCCATTACGAACGATAAATCATCTTTTTGGGTGATAAAACTGCCAAATTGAATGGTTAACCATAACACAGTTGCAGAGGGTGGATGTTGAGCCTCAGTAAGACAAAGAAAAGCAGAAACCACGCCGGATGTCATGACCGCTCTGCCCACGTGTGCCGGCCTGCACCAGACTAGCCTAGCCAAAGGCTGATTCATGGTTCCGCGTTACACCAACGCGTACCCTACGCCGTAGGCTACGTCGAATGCTCTGCGTCGATTTAACGCAGGACCATAATTCCGGCTTTAGCCTAGCCTCTGACGTTGACACTCACCCGCCGATACCGATGATGTACTTCATGATGTCGGGTTGGAAAAAGTCGCTGGGAGTTAAAACACGTTAATGCACCGGGTCAGGCAACACGATGATCAGACGGGAAGAAAGCTTAAAAAGAGAAGGTTGCAACAGGAAACGTCAACTACTCGATTCCTCCATGGCACTTTGAGTTTGAGTTTTGTAAGAGCAGAGACGAGCTGTCACTCGGACCGCGGTCTTCCACCGAGAGAGGGCCGAGCTGCACGGACGGGCTACACTACCCCAGGGAGGGCCGTGATTGGACATTTAAACACCTCGGGGACGCGGCTCAGCCAATCACAGACGAGTGTGACCGCCCCCCCCCCCCCTCCTCCTCCTCGTCTGCATTCTTCCTACCGCAAACCCTGATGTATTTTTTGATGTTGTCAGCCAAGAAATAATGAAATAATAGGAAACTACCACACAAATTAAAACAAACAAAAACATACTAACGAATAATACATTGGGCTGTACTTTTTTTTGACTACATCTACTTTATTCTCTTTTATGGCACCGCACTTTTTATTTTAATTTTTTTTGTGATCAAATTTTTATTTCTTTTTTCCATTTTCTGAAAAAACAACATGGGGCATGTATATGATATTTTAACAAAAAAAAAAAAACCCACCAATACATAACAACAACAAATGAATAGATAAATGTAATAACAAAAAAAAAAGTAAAAAAATAAAAAAGTAATGCCCATATTATTAAGTATAACAATGCAAAATTAACACATAAATTAAGGGCAAAAAATAAATAGATATATAAATAAATAAATAAAAATAAAATCATAACCCCAGACATTACCCACCCACCCTCTGGATCCTATTGAACAAACCCCATTAAGCAGTTTTAATTTTTGCTTATTGAGGTAAAAGGGGGATTTTAGTTATACATTTTAAGCATAACTGGATAACATGAATGTTTCACATCAGTAAAGCGATACCTAAAGAACCTTAATCACATTCAAATTATGTATGACATTAATTTATATGCAACATCTCCCAAAATAACCTATGATTCCTGGGAATGAACCCATAAATGTTATAGTCAAAGTTCCTCTGGTTAGTTTTGGGTGCAAATTCTCAAGAAAAGCACATTTACATAAATGTATTATTTTAATTTTAAATGTTTTTATCTTTTGCTTTTGGGGTGTTTGATTTTCAATTCAAGTCAATTCAATTTTATTTGTATAGCGTGTAATAGAACAAAAGTTGTCTCTAGGCACTTTCCAGAGACCCAGAACATGACCCCCGAGCAATTATTACATAAACAGTGGCAAGGAAAAACTCCCCTTAAATCAGGGTTAAAAACATTACTGTTTACTCAAGCGTAGTCCTAAATTAAACTTACCTGCTGTATTCTACTGCCCAGCTTGTGCTTTTTATTATTTTACTTCTTTTCTTATCATCTTATTCAATCTTATTTGTTATTTACTGTCTAATTATGTCTTGCTGCTTTTAATGTCAATGTAAAGCACTTTGAATTACCTTGTGTTGAATTGTGCTATAAATAAATTTGCCTTGCCTTGCCTTGCCTTGCCTTAAAGCCTGATTTATGGTTCCGCGTTAAATCGACGCAGAGCTTACGGCGTAGGGTACAAGGCGAAGCGCTGCGTACGGTTCGCGTCGCTGCGTACCCTACGCCGTAGGCTCTGCGTCGATTTAACGCGGAACCATAATTCAGGCTTTAGGAGGGAAGATTTGTAAATGACAGTGTTGTGTGTGTGAGATGGAGATGTCAATTTCCCCGAGGGAACCTCCCAAAGGGATTAATAAAGTAATCTGAATCTGAATCTGAATCTTCAGACTATATGGTGCTATTTTTTGATAATATTGGACAGATGAGTGTTTGATACACTCCAACATCTTTTTTTATGCATCACATGCACACTCCCAGGGTGAAAGACTCCCTCAAACTTTTCTAGTAAATTCGTGGCACACTGGCAGCAGGTGACTGTCAGCAGCAAGTCATATGAACTATTTCTACCAAATTCATGCAATCTTTCAACCACCATGATATAATGAACATCGTCACCTTTACAATGTGACTTAGTAGTTGGGTTACAAAGGAGGCTTAATTATGGTTTTCATGCAAATGTTGAATATGACAAAGGGTTTTCTTTGTATCTGTGAAGTTACACTTATTGTGATGTAATGTGACGAGACAATTTGTTGGTTTGTTCTTAACTGAAACTCTCAGAAAAGTCACGGAAATAATGTTTCAGAGCTCTGACCTCTACTTGATACTTTATTTTCATTCAGTCTTTCAGTTTTCAGGGAACCTCACATCACAAGATTAGGAGTTTCGATGTACTGGGTTTCTATTAACAACTTTGAAGGTCAGCTTTAGATAATAACAAAACAAAACAACTACAAAAAAACTTATTTTGTTAAAGTGTATTGAAAGCTGTGAGTTATGAAGTGAATGAGTCTTCTCAGTTCTGTTGTAATTTTAATTCAAAGTATAAAAAAATCTAATAAAGTACTGTTAGAACAAATGTTTGCTTGCCATATTCTGACTTTATTCCAGCGTTATCGCTTTACACTATTTCCTAATCTGAATTTTGCAGTTTACAGTACACAATATCAGTATTTATGCTAGACAGCCAACATTTTCAAGACAGAAATCTTAGCAAAGAGGAAAGCATCAAAACAAAACACTACAATTACGGTGCACTGGTCTATAAATAAAATATTTTCATCCAGGAATATTACTATAATTGTACTTTCCTGCTTAATGTGTGAAAAAAATGTTCTTCGATTTAATTTATTATTAGCAAAGCATGAATGGTTAACAATAAAATACGTGAGCATTTTGAAGTCACATTTGTGCCACTTGATCCACAAATAACAGAATATTGTCCAACTAAACATAAAGTAAGCAAGCACGGAAAAAAAGCACATCAAACATCAAAAACACAGCAAACACCAAAAGAGTCCCCGTTTGCATATCATTGAGCTTATCGCAAAGGACAGGATCTCTGAGAGAGGCTTTAACAGATAATCGGCGAGGCAGCTTTTTCCTGTTTTCTCCACTTATTGATTTTCTGTCATTGATTTATCTTTCACCAGAGGTAAGACTGTGCTCTGCAAACCATAATACACATCAGCATAATTAGCATGTGCATAATATATATAAAAGAAACACATTCTGGCATCTTGATATTTACCTCACCAGCCTGCATCTGACCTCTCTCTCTCTGTTTCACCAAAAAAAACTTCCCAACCACCTCTTACACACACTAACGCAGTTTCCTGAGGTTGCACCCAAAATATTGCCCAAACTGAATTTTACACACCCTTGACAACCTCAGCTATGAAGAGGAAGTCGCCAAGTGTGGGATTCAGTTCGGTTTGAAGGATTTCTATTCTTAGTTCAACTTCCTTTTGCTGGTGCAAAACCTGAGACTGAGATTTTGCTCTCATTTTCTCGGTCTACGATAAATATGTGACTATATAATGTAAATTTACTGTAATTTTTCAACAAATGATTAAGCTTTTTGTCTGTTTTTTTGCTCCTGCTGAATACTGTGACCACAACTCAGAGCAAACTTGTATAAAAAAATCATTGGTTACACTCACTTAATAATTACTTTTCAAATTTAAGATTGCAGTACTAAGTAGATATATCATTGCTCTCAGGTAACATATATGTACTTTTGTCTAATATAACAACATACATGACAGATCACACTCTTACCGATGAGCAAACAAAGCAGCCAGATCATTTAATCGGGGTAAAATATACCTTACAAAACCAAGAAACAGTCATGGATGAAAAAACTATAATAAAATAATATGTTTATTGTAATATTATTTCTGAAGTCAAACAATGTCTTTTGGTGTTAGGTTATCAGGCAGTTGTAATATTGGGCTGTTATTGGTACTATTTCACTACATTCTGGATGAGCCTAATCTAGAACAATGACTCACGATCAAAATGCTGATGTGCATGGAAAGTAGTACATTCTTCAAAGAAAAGTAGCTGAATAGACAGCATGTCTTCCCCCTCTGGAATAAAATAGCAAAGACAAGTCTAAAATAGCCTTTCAAATGGAAACACATGGTGTATTTTTGTTCCAGGCTACAACATGATTCAACAAAATTAATAAAGAAGACTGTTCCAGGGCTTTTTCAAGAAATGATACGCTTCACATTACTGGGGCAAGATGGAGATAATGTTTTAAATACTGAATTCTCATGCCAATAAACCCAAGAAATGTATTTGGTCAATTTGACAGCCTCGTATTTGATCAATTCTATCACTTATATCAATTTTGGGACAGTTTTACTTGGAGCTATATAATTGTACATTTATATTATCCATGTTTTTATATCTGCAAAGTCAATACAGTAACTTAGATTTAAGAAAAGATCATTTCATTATGATATTCTCCCAAACTGTGTGGAATGGTTTTAAATGTCAAGTGAAGATGTGTGTATCGTTAGTCTTTAATGAGGATGTTAAAACACAAACCTTCTCTTTCAAGAAACTCAGCTCTTGTGACGCTGCAAGGCTTGTCATGACGTATCCTTGCATAATGTTGTGTTGACCTTTCACATTTCCAGTCTGTGTATACAGCTGCGGTTTCTATTTGTATTGTGACTTTTCATCATTCAAGTGCTCAGCCTAAAATATAAATTCCTCATAAACCTGAGAGATACTGCAGGATCTGTGAATATGATTCATCGTACACGTGTTCTCATTTCAGCAACAAGGCAATTCAAGGTGCTTTACAGAATAAATATATGACAGCAGGGGAGTGAGCAGCGGGCGGGAAAAGTTACAGTGAAGTGGTAGGGTAAAGAAAAGTTGGACTTCAACCAGAGTTACAATTGAGAATGTATTCAGAATGGTTTAAATAATTCAGTCAAAGGCACCTGTAAACAAATGAGTTTTTAACCTGGATTCAGAGTATCTGAGGGTCACAGCGTTCCTGCAGTTTCCTGGAAGTTTGTTCCAGATCTGTGGAGCATAAAAGCTGAATGCTGCTTCTCCAATTCTGGGGAAACAGAGTGGACCTGGACCAGAAGACCTGAGAGGTCTGGATGGTTGATATGGCATAAGTCTCTGATGTATTTTGGTCCTAAACCATTCAGAGATTTAAAAACTAATAGAAATATTTTTAAGTCTATTCTCTGAGGTACAGGGAGCCAGTGTAAAGGTCTCAGAACTGGAGTGATGTGATCCAATTTCTTAGTTCTGGTGAGAACCCGGGCGGCAACATTCTGGATCAGTGTAGGTGTCTGATCGACTTTTTAGGCAGATCCGTGAAGACGCTGTTGCAGTGACCAAGTCGACAGAAGATAAATGCATGGATGAGTCAAATGCTGCGCTGAGGTCCAATGATACCGGCACTGTGGTTCTTCCAGAGTCTGTATCTATGTGGATGTCATTGAACACCTTGACAAGGGCAGTCCCAGTTCGTTAGTGAGCACAAAAACTGGATTGGAAGATGTCAAAGCGATTGGTCAGAGTTAAGAAGGTTTAACTGTTGAAACACAGCTGATGAAGCATCATGTTGGTCAATTTCTGTCATTTACCATTTGTGGTTTATGCTTAATTTTTTTTATCCATTCATCAATTTTTTTCAGTTTATTTAGTATTATTGTTGCCACTTGGTCAATTCTACACATATTGTTTCTGATCCATTCATTGACTGAAAACCTTCAGACATCTGACTGCCATCTGCTGGCTGTGTTTAAACCTCCTCTGTGAGGTTTTTGTCTTGAACATTTTTAAGGTCAGGACTCCATTTTAGCCAAATAATTTCACTACACAGCTTCAATCTTTTAAAATAAAAAACAGACAAAAACATCATTTTTAGATTGCACCACAATTTTCCTGTTGAAACCTATTTCAGACACTGCAAAAAGAACAATAAACTTTGATGAAGATTGATTGCAACAGTTACTAAATATTAAATTATATCGATTTAACCTTCACTTGGTATTACATAATTAAGATTTCCCTTGTCTTTTGTTGCCCATTTAAAAATTTCCTCTGATGTTTAAACATTCCGGACACATTTTATACAGAATTATAGTTGCTCATCAATGCGATGATCAAAATATTGCTCTTGATTTTTTTTTTTTTTTTAATGTTTTATGTTTTCTTTATCTTAAAATACATTTATGGTTGCCTTGTTTTTGCAATACAGTTGTTTCAGTAGAATTGAACTGAAATAGTACACACCAGGCAAAGATTAATAAATTAAATAGAAGTTGAAATAAATATAAATATACGTTTATTTTATAAGCATAGTTCCGAAACCAGTAATATTATATATATATATATATATATATATATATATATATATATATATATATATATATATATATATATATATATATATATATATATATATATATATATATATATATATATATATATATATATATATATATATATATATATATATATATACCAGCGTAGAGAGTCTTACACAGAGAACATGTGACTCTTGGTGACCCTAATCAATATATGAATGTACGGGCAATTTTCCAGAGTCACTTTGGGACATGAGTCTCTTGAGTTGAGAATAACATGGGGAATAAATTATAAAAATGTTGGATAGTTGATGTCTAATTCTTTAGGGCCCAAAACAATTAATTTTGCTTTGTCTGAAAACAAAACTACAAAACTATATGTTATCCAAGCCATTAGGTCTCCCAGAGAAACATGTAATGTCAAGAACTAATTAGCTTATTTGGTTTCCATGGATAAACAGCCGCGTCATTGGTTTAAGAATAGAAATGCACGTTTCCACCTTATCATTCACAGTAAGCAGGTTTTTACATTACATAAACATTTTGGTATTAAAAGTGCTTCTGAGAATTGACAGTAGATAATCTACCTTTGTGACAATGAAGCATCCAGTGTTAAATTAACCCATTAGGATTCAAACTTAAAGTTAAAGAGACATTAGAAAAGTTTCTGTAAAACTTTGCTAGATTTCCTAGGCTTAAAATAAAAATAAAAAGAGAAAACATTAAATGAAGCTGAACCCTTCTGTTTTCAGGAAAATTACTGAGTCTGTCTAATCTTTGAGTATTTCGAAAGAAATGATAATTGTATGTTTGTCCTGGAAATGCAGTCTCTCTCCAGGCTTGAACAGGAGTAAATAACACGCCAGACCAGTTTGTCCAGTGGAGGGCAGCAGTACCTCAGGATTACTCAACAGCCCTCATAATAAGGTCAGCCCTGAATATGTTTGGTTGTGCGGTCAAAAAGTAAGTTTTACGGTGTTCACGCTCATAAACACTTTCAGATTAAAAGTAACCCTATTTGGGGGACCATAATCACTCAACACAATATCAGCCACATCTGGTTTTTTAATTTAAAAATTTCAGCTATTTGAAGTAGAATCCAAATTAAGACTGATATTACAAAAAAAAAAAAATCCCCTTACAAACTACTGTCAGTACAAATCGATAATTTAGTCATTACAGAACGGAAATTCAGGTCCACTCTAGTGACATCACGACAACAGTTTTTTTTCTCTCTTCAGTTGTGGGAAATTCAAGGCTGGGGTGAGTGAGTAGCTGACTTTCCTAGGACAACATTTCTTTGTATAAGTTTGCTTACTTGCACAACCCAAGCTTAGCATGTCCACGCTGTTAGCATGAAATATGCTGGAAGTGATTACAATACAATATTTTCAAAATATGTAAGTTTAACTGTATCAAATTCTCTTCAAAAACCAGCCTAGCTAGTTATCTAGTGACAGTTTGTTGTAAGCTTTTAATAAGTGAAGCTCAAAATACACACAATACTCACACACACACACACACACACACACACACACACACACACACACACACACACACACACACACACACACACACACACACACACACACACACACACACACACACACACACACACACACACACACACTCACACACACACACACACACACACACACACACACACACACACACACACACACAGAGAGAGAGAGAGAGACGGACAGACAGACACATACTCTATATTATTGCTTATCCCATGTTGGGTCACATTATATTTTAGTGTAGCATCATTACGCATTAATAAAGCCTTAATAAACATGAAATAACTATTTTCTTCTTCCCTGTTTCTGACGCATGTTATTCAGCATACTTGATCGTACACAGTGCATTATTAATTAGTTATGTTTATTAATGTGTAATGATGCTACTCTTAATATACAATGTGACCTCTTATTACATTACATTAGAATTTATAGAAAGATCTGCAGTAGAAAATATTTTGTAATTTATAAAAATATATTTGCTTGTAGTCATGAAATCACTGCATTTTTCAGGACATGACTCTGACTGGTGCAGAAACTGCACGGCGGTATAGAGAACGCCGGAATGCAAACCCTGAAAGAAGAGAAGCATACCTTCAGAAAGAAAGAGAGAGATGGAGGAAAGATAGAGATACAGGGAAGAAGAAGGGAATTAATGAACTCACTGAGAGAGGAAAGCAAAGTCAAAGGAAGAAATGGAGGGAGGCAAAGAAAGCTGCCAGAGCTAAAGCTCACACAATGATGGTGTTGCAGACTCCTCCCTCAACTCCAGAAAGTCCACCACAGCCGGGGGCCTCAAGGTTAGCGTACATGTAGTATGGAAACATATGACTGAAACATAACTCTTGGCCAAATTATTTATTAATTATAGTCACCTATATACAGTATATAATACGTACATATTATACTTACCAAGGGGTTCCATGAAAATAGCTGTTAAATCTACATATACAATTGCAGTATATCTGGAATTATATTTTACATTAGTAATTGTACTTAACTCTATATTCATTCCAAGCTGGATTCCCTGAAAAAGAATGAAATCGAATATTACAGATTATGAAATGGTAACAGGATGTCATCTTTTTTTTATATTTACCCAGTTAGACACCTTTGGAGAAGTTGTTAAATTGATATTTTGATGTATAAAATCATATTTCATATTATTAGTTATACTTACTTCTGTGTATTTACCTAGTTAGATGCTCAAATCTTTATAAAATGGCAAATTTGCATTTTAATTATTTGATTTACTGTACATACAGTTTATATCTAAGTGCATATCTGTCATGTGATTTTGTTGTTGTTGTTAGGAGTGAATATATAATAGAATCGGTTAGGGATGAAATAGGCAGTGATTGCTTTAAAAATCTGTCAACAATTTCTATATTCTAGGCAACGCCTTCAAGGAGAAAGGATTCGAGAAAGAAGGAGGAGGGAAATGATGAAAAAATTAGAAAAGTTGAAAGAAAAACTGGCAAAGGAAAAGAAAAAAGCAAAAAAATACAAAAAGAGATACCAGAGGAAAAAGAAAGAAGCACCATCAGCGTCTCCTCATTCAAAACTCAGGGATCTGGTAAGAAGCCAAAATGTTAGGTCCCCCATTAGGAAAGTCCTATTATTTCACACCACCCTGGTTGCGAATATCCAAAGAAAATACAGAAACGCCAAAACATAAAAAAACACAACACAAACATATTCATACTTATAGCAAAAGCAACTCATTGTGTCATTGTTTCCACAGGCCACATCCACTTTAGAATGATAGTACCATCAGAAGTGCACCAACCTCACACCAATCTTGGGTTGAATATTAATGTTTTAACCCTGCGGAAATTAATTGGGAAGTTTTATTACCTGTAGATCCAGTAAGGTAAGGAAAAGGGATTTTTTTTATGTTTTCATTAACGAACAAGCACTCCAGAGTAAAACTGTATTTCAAAGAGACGGCAACAAAATTTCTTAGCACTCAGGTAATGAATTTCAAATTTATATTGGTATACAAGGGTTACGTTCCCTTCAGAAATGTAGAATAAGAAAAAATATCTTTGTTTTCATGAATCGCTTTCAATTCAAGTTGTACATCCACTATAAAATATGTATTTTATATTTTTAAAGGCCTTTATATTGCACATGTATAATTTTAATGATGTGTACTATTTTGTGTGGAAACAGATTTGTGTGGATACGGATCCCTTCTTCTTTTTAAACAGAGATATTAAGTCATTTTTCAAATGTTGACAATTTCATGAGGTCTTGATCTAATGCCTGTAACATATTTAAGTAAAAATACCACAGATATAGAGTACCACAGCTCTCTTTTCAAAATATCTTTATATCTCTTTCCATAGTAGCCGGTTAAGTGGGTCACAGTTATCAACTCAACTTGACTTTGTGCCTCCCATCTGTTGTGTATGCATCTTTTTTTAATCAAACTACAGCTTTGTGCAACCCATATGCATAGTACAGCCAATAAACTATAATTTGAATATGGGTTGAAATAAAGGGGAGGAGTGTGAACAATTATACTCTTATCTGGAGCTGTGACGTCACAGAGCCCTGCAAATCTCAAGAGCTCAGTAAATGACAACATTTGAAGCTGGCAAGGTTGTGTTATGTTTTGTCTTTGCCAAAGGTAGGGACACCCTGGACACATTTAGACAACAACCACAAACATTCACTCCTACATACATGCATTTTGACTTTGGGAGGAGAGAGAGAGAGAGAGGGAGGGAGAGAGAGAGGCGACATTACTAACCACTAACTAACAGTACAGTATAATGTAGTATAGTTATATGTACTGTTATCCATTGTTATTTGTGATGTTTCTGGATTGAAGAACAAGCGGAAGCTTGCTTTTAGCTTGTATTTTGAAAAGCAGCCACGGAATGCGTTTACCGTAATGTCGATGGTTTGCGCGCACAACCAAACAAAGTGTGCGCTCGGGTGAGCGTGTAGTGGGGGCTGGTCCCGGTTCTGGTCCTGTTTCCTCCAACTAAACTTTTCTGGGACCATGGACGTTGTCCTGCAACCAAATGTAAGAAAATACATGCATTGATGGGAGTAATTGTTGTGTTTTCTTAAATATAACAAAATACACACGTGGTCCTTCTACTCGCCTAAGCTGTGGAGAAGTTTGTTATTGTTTTTTTAGCCGTGGAGAAGTTACGTGTTTCAGAAAATATGTCTTGTTGTAATTTAACATTTCAGATTGGCTAAATGTTTCAGGCTACCTAAGGCTTATCACACACTAAAATCAAACTGTAAAATTGTGAGGTGTAAAGGCTCATTTATGGTTCCGCGTTACACCAACGCAGAAATTACGGCGTACGGTGCGCGTCGCCGCGTACCCTATACCGTAGGCTACGCCGTCGTTTTAACGCGGAACCATAAATCAGGCTTAAGTTTTACAGATTGCAGATGTTTGCAGAAACACAAGTGATGCTTTGGACACCTCGGTTAACATCTCTGTTTAAAGTTTTCTCTTTTAAACCTTAACGCGTTTTTTTTTTTTTTGAAAAGAAAGGCTTGCTTGCTCTCAAATCTGTGATTGTTATTTATGTTCTAACTGTTCTCCAGGTCCATGCGACCATCGTTAAAGGGCCGGCTCTGCCGGCGCCGCAGCGCTGCAGCACGTGCTGCCCCACCGGCCTCTACCATTGTCCCTTCTGCTCGCCGCTCTCCTACAAACCCACCAAGCGCTCCAAGCTCAAGCATCACCTGGAGGTTCATCGAAGAAGAGCGTGTCGTATTGGAGGTAATGTTTGCTCTCTCCCCCCCCTGGATGTCAAAACACGTTGATTAATTAGGCTACTCTGTGATTTATGATTCATGAGCAACCTCAACTGTATCTTTATCCTGCAAAAAGGTTTTATCAAAATTATTACATTTTCCAATAGAGTTACTAGATCCACCCCATTGTTCCAATCCCTAAGTATTCTCCCTATTTTTGCTGTAAATGTTTTTCAGATTTGTCTTTTTGTCTATCAATCCATTCACAAGCTACTTCCAACCTGTTTTCATTCTTTATTTCAATTCCCAAATTCATCACTTCAATACTAGGTCTGCAAACAATCTCCATCCCACCCTTTTTCAGGTCTACTTTTTCCCAATTTTCAACTAGATTCAGAGGTTCCTCTTTATTGGAACACCTTACTACACTATATTAGAGAATGCTCGAGTACAAATACTTTCAAAAAACAAATCACAACATTTTTGCTAGCCCAACTTAGCAAAGCTTAACCATTCATTTTCAGCACTTCTCGGCACACCCTCATTAGATTCCTGTTTGTTTTCTAGTAATTTAGCTTATTTTCCTTAGTTGTCCTATGTTTTACATATTTCGGTAGATATTGTTTGTTTCATTATAGGAGGACCACTCGACAAGCCCTTATGGGTTTTTTTGGTTCCTCCCACACATTTTCTGTTTGTATTTCTTTTTTTATTTCCTTTTTTTTTTCTCTACATACTGTTCGTCTGTACTTTTAAAACGGTTGTATATTTTTATGTGCAAATAAACTAAACTAAAATGATAATACAATTTGTAAATATTACAGAATATGTCGTCTACCGATGTGGACACGGGTGCAGGAGAAATCTGCATTTCCATTGTTTGTACTGCCCAGCCACGGTGATGAGGAGAAGAGATTTCATCATTCACGTTCCCTTCTGCCGAGAGATGCAAGAGAAAAGGATGTCCAAACAAGGGGATCAAGAAGAATTTCCACAAACAAACAGTCATTCATTGTTCATAGTAAGATTGTAATCATTTACTGATGCACATGGTGTTTGTTTTTGTAGATGAACACATTTCAACACCATTTCCCAAGGTTATTAGTTCATCCTATTTCTCTTAATTTTTTGTCTTCGAGGAAAAAAGTACAGCTGTGTTTAAAATAAAAGAAGTAATTTTCAATAGTAGCCTTGTGTTTTTCAGGTTGCAAGGTTTAAAATAGTGTAAATGCAACCTCAGATGAACAATTACCGGTATGGATTATATGTTCCACTGTCATTTATTTAACAGAAACAAAACCAAAATGCTACTCCCACAACAATTAGGTGCTGCTGATGAATTTTACTTGACTTAGTTGATCATTGGAAGTGTAAACTGTAAACTCCTGTTAAAGTGGACGCTTTGGTAGTTTCCTAGTCTAGAGCATTCAGGTATCATGATAACCAAATGCCAAAATGATAGGACATCAGAAATACAGTAGTAGTAATACTAATTTTAGAGAAGGCACTGCCACTGTCCCTCAATCTCTTAAGGCCATTTCCAGACAATTTGCCTCAAAAGAACTGGGATGGGCTCCACCAAAGCCCTGTGGACCTGACTAGGAAGAAGCAGAGATAGATGGGTATCTAATTGTAATTTATAACCCAATTCATCCCAGTTAAGTCCAAATTAAAAATACTGATAGATTTAAAAATGCCTATTTTAGCCTCATTCCCATTAGTAAAGCTAAAGCACCTGATTAAGAACATTCTTCATCTTCAGATATCTCAGCATGTTTAGTCCCAAATCAGATTGTCCAGTCTGCAAGGAAAAAAACAAATAAAAGAGGACTACATCTGAGACCAGGCTTCAGTTAGGATGTTAAATAATCCTGAAAGTCCAGCGAAAAAAAGACCAAATTATACAAAGCACTGAAGTGGCTTAGTTTTTCAGTTAGTGCTGCTTCATTTTGTCTGTTTTTGTCAAATAATGACATTTTGTAATCCGTATTTGGTCATCTCACATTGCATTTGCCTGATTCTAAGATATTGTAGTGACTTTTACTATTAGTTTACTTTTTTTTTCAAGCTACTAGGCCAAGAGGATAATATGCAAATTATATAGATATATTGAGATATTAAACAGTAAATTCTAACCTCTTTATCTAATTTCATAATGTTATAATCTGTGTTTATCCAGGCAGGTCATGAAGAAAGCTGTGTATATAAACATTACATGAACTCAGAGCATTTCAACAGTTTTTTTATTTACAGAGGTAAAGAGAAAATTTTGCCTGCAGTCAGTATGATTTTTTTTTTTTTTTTTTTTTTTTTTTTTTTAATGTAAAGACATGTCATTCCACAAAAGTCTCTTAACAAAAAAAAAAAAAAAAAACTTGGGTGCCCATAAAAGGAGTTGTCTATTTCTCCCCCAGCAATTTATGTGCCTCGTGAGCTCTGAGGGTTAATGAAATACAGAATAGCCCCAAATTCTTATTTCACACAGAGATGCCTCTGCCACAATTTTCCTTTTTTAAATGAGCTCACATAAGGAACATGAATATAGCGTAACCTGTCTGTAAAGATTTAAGATTTTTTCAAATACATGTTATAACAAATAGCTTATTGGATATTAATGTTGTTTAAAAAATGTTTCTTCGGCCTTGTTTCCTCACAGGACAGCAGTAATAACAGTGATAGTGATGAAATGGCCAACCTCACTGATTCCCAGGATGAAGAGAGCAGCAGTCGTTCTGTGACTCACTTCGTCTACAGGTCAAACGACTGTGACGTCACGGGGAGTATGAAGACTGAAGAGCCAAACTCCTCAAAATGTGATCAAATGGTACAGACAGACGCTGAAAAACCTCGTGATTGTGATGAGTATTACTTTATGAACCTTGTGAAAGTCTTTAAAAGGTTAATTCCACAGAAGCAGGCAGAAGTCAGGATAAAAATGGAGAGGATCCTCTTTGAAGCTGAGCTTGGGTAGAGGTACACTGCTGTCCGTGTCTCAATGTTTGGGTTTAGGTTGTAACTTTTAGAGATGAGGATACATTTGTTGTTGCAGTTTCACAGAAATGGAAGAAAAAAAAACAACCGTCTGAAATATCCTCAATCTGACAGATGGTATGCATTTTTTTTTCTATGGTTAGACTTTAGCTTTGATTTTTTATTTTTTTTATTTTTATTTTTTATTATGTGGCTGGATATTCTACAGAATGAAACAAATTAAAATGGAATAGATTGTGTTTTTTTTTTAATTGACAGTTCCCTTAATTTTTAGTAGCAATCACTGATAAGTGATCTCTGTCACTCTCATTTGGGCTTCTAGATCTTCCAGCAGGTGTTTTATTCCAATGCCTCCTAAACAAGCTGGTCTGGCCGTCTTAAGTTTGAAAGGCTCCTTCTCTGCACTGCATTTTTCACATATTTCCATAAAACCTCAGCAGGATAGGTTTTTTTTCCGTGTGTTTTTTGGATTTTTTGAAGGACCCGTGGGACTGGAATGACATTGAGCTTCTCACTACTGGAAGTGTCGATGCTCTTGAGTGTCCTGCTGTGTCCTGCATCAATTCAAAGCCAAATAGAGAAAAACGGTGCTAAAACATGACTGACCTCCCTTTTTCATTTGTTTAAAAGCTTTTTTTTTTTTTTTCTAATGTGAATAGGGAGCCAAAAACATTTCACTGTCATCCTTATTAAACAGTCAGTTTTAATTATGTCATTTGTATACTGTATCACATACCACATGCAGAGATACAGGAGAAACATGCTAACCAATTTATCCACACTTGTAACTACCATACCATTGCTTTTTCCCCCCTTTCTTCTTGCGCACAAATGCTGAAATTAATTTAAAGATTGATTAAGCAGAGCGAGAACACTTTTTGTCACTTTCAGTAAATATCTCTTTACTATGTTGCACATATCTGGAGTGCGGTTCTCAGAACCTTGACAGGGATTTTATTTTTATTTTTATTTTTTTTATGAAGGGGACGGAAGAGGTAGCTCTCTGGGTTCATCTAGAAATCCCTAATTGTATCTTTAAGTAGTATAACTGTTTATTCCATGTGTTGTTGTTCACCCAACTCATGATTTTTCTCCTTTTTTAAAGCCAATTTTACAAAACCAGCAACCCGCTATCATTGCTTCTCAGGTCTAGTTAAAAAACTCTGAATTGAACTTACTACCTTACTGAGAAGCAACAGGCGGTGAAGATTGGAAGGAGGGACAATAATGAATTTTCTGCTGTGACAAAATAACTTGTCCATATATTGTACGTTTTTGATACTTTTCTTATTTGATATTTACTTGTATTGTTCGTATGAAATAGTTTCAAGATTTGTGTAATGAAGACCAGTGGTTCTGCCAGCTTGCTCCAGCTGTGCTCACAGCTGTATGCCTCTTGAGTTGGACCAGTTGTTATCACACAGCTGTTTCTAAATGGAATAAAGAATCAGATGTATTTTGATATACCGGTAATTGGGATGACAGCTGAGAATGTATTAACTCTGTACACTACACTTCATGTTATGAGTTGAATTCTTTTTTCAAATAAACGGCTTTGACATCAAGCTGCATCAAGTCATTCTTTTCTTCTTTTTTTTGATGGTGTGTTTAATTTTGGTACTTTATAAGTGGAGGATTTGAGCACAGACAGATGTCAGGATCTTATGCATCAACATTTTAATGGTTAATAAAGGTATTATCGTACAATAATCAGCTGTAGTTTCTGTCATATACATTTCAACGAACACCATTCTTTCTCTTATTAGTATAGCGTTTGAGATTTATCTTAGCCTTTTTCACTGGTCAAGTGTTATTCAAACAGTTTCAGTAGTTTTTGCAACATGAGTTAGTTGAAGTTTTTTAACGTTAAAATGAATATCTGGGCTTTACTAGAAGTTAAAATATAAAGATAAAAAATACAATCAAATGAAATCCTTTAAAATAAGGGACTTTCATGCGTTCTTTTTTCTTTCAGAAATCCAGCAGTTCATAAGAAAAAAACAACCAAAAAACCACCTGTGACCTCCTTTGGCTAGGCAGTGTGTTAGAAGAGTGTCCAGGTAAATATATGTAGTATTTTGTGTATTAAAAGCACGTCTTTGTTTGCTAACCCATCACGATAGTCACGTGACCTTGTGGAGTTCTCTGCGACTCCAGCAGTCATTTAGGTGCAGGTTGATTACAGGTTTATTTAAAGCAGAGTGTTTCCTTTTATGTGCTCATTCATCATCTGACTCGTAGCAGTAGACCCCGTGCATGTGTTTAGGGAGCGGGAAGCCCAAGCTGCGCACACCCGGCTCGGCTGGACCACAGTTTTGGCGCGGCCTTGTGATGGGATACCGCAGGCTCCCATCAGCCAGCCAGCCAGCATCACAGCGGTCCAGACCTCCCAACTTCCAGGCGGCGTAGAGCTGCCCGACCTTGGCGATCTCTGCTCCGTCCTGCTGACAGGCCTTCTGAGCGTCAGTCAGGTTCATCTTGTGAGGAGCCTGGAGATAGTAGACCTTCCCTTTGAAGAAAACAGATTCATTATCTGCACAGAGATCTTTCTGCAGATGTGGCAGTTAAACGGACACTATGATTAAGCACTAAGAGGATGGGCTCACTCTTATGAGGTGCCGTGAGGGACATAATTCTGAATTAGCATTCATAAACACATGAAATCCAACTCTTTTACACACTATACTGAAAACCTCTCACACTCAATTGTGAAATCTCTCATACACACAGGGGAAATGCTCTTATACATACAACTGGAAATGTATCCACTCACAGATACTACTGAAATGTGCTAACATATACTACTGAAACGCCCTTACACAAACTAGTGAAATCTGCTCCTACATACAGTTGAACATTTTTCCGTCATACACACACTGGTGAAATTCTCTCACAAACATAACTGCGACTGCGAGTACAGGTGTGCTGGATGATCGCGTCACTTTTCCCATCACGGCAGCAGCGTGATAGCTTTCTGCCAGTATTCCATGTGCGAAAGCACTGTTGAGTTTGATAATATATTTGTTTCAACTTTAGTTGAATTTACTATGAATGAAGTTTTGCAATATATTCAAATGTTCAGACCTTCACCTGTATATTATGACATCAATAAATAAGAGCATAATATATGTCCGTATTGGTTCAATACTGAACGCAACTTTTAATTCCCAATTACATAAAGATTCCGTATATTAAGGGACGAGTGGAAACCCTAAGCGTAAGTGCAAGTTGTGTTATATTTCTGTCCAACTTTCCAGTGTATGTAACAATGGACATAGCGTTTGGTCACGTGTTTGGTCACGTGACCCAGTGGTTTCTGAAGAGCGGAGTTGGAAGCTGCTTCTCTCCGTTCGACCGCGTCCATGATGCTGAACAAGCCCCCCCCATGTCGGTTCCTTCTGCTCCCAGCTCGCTGGAAACATTGGGCAGCGTACGGCAGGGATTGGCTGAAGGAGCTGGGAGCAAAGCTAACTCTTGACATGTTCCAGTCGGCTAGTTGAGCGAAAACGCTGCACTCATACAAAGGGAAACAGGCTTCAAAACCGGTCTTCAGAAATCAATGGATGTGTCCGAATTTCCATCCTTCCACCCTAATGAGTAGCAAAAACAGGATGTGAAATTTTTTAGCACGTCCGAAACATTAGTACGTACACAATAGTATGCGCTATCCATACTCATTATTATTAGTATGGATTGATGGACACTAGCTAAGCAGAATCTTCCCACAATGCAATGCAGCAGCAAGAGCATTTCACCTGTGTGTATGAGAGATTTCACAAGTGAGTGTGAGAGGTTTTCAGTATAGTGTGTAAAAGAGTTGGATTTCATATGTGTTTATGAACGCTAATTCAGAATTATGTCCCTCACGGCACCTCATACACTATGGGCCCGATTTACTAAAGGTTTGCGTGTGTAAAAACGTGTGCGAACTTGACAGCACCCGCAAACCCGCAAAGTGCCAGCTGATTTACTAACAGCGTGCAAAGACGACTGCGTCTCTCAAATGCGCAAAATAGCACACGCAATTCAGTTAGTACTTTTGCCCTGATGAATAATCAATATGGGGCGTACCCGCCAGAAATCCTAAATACTGGGAGGGGAAGATGCAAATTGGTCCATTTACCACACGCAATGAGATTTACCAAGCCTGAAGTTTTTGCGGGGATTGTGATTGCGTCTGTATTTAATACGTTCGAAAGGAAGATGCTAATCTCCACATGCAAAAGGAGAAATATTTTATTTGAATGTTAAATCGAGTATTATTCAGCAAAAAGTTGCCACACGAGGCACATTCATTTTTTTATTTGTGATAATTAATAAATTACGTGTTTTCATGGAGAAAAAAGTGTTTCTCAATCTTAGTTGATCACCCGCAAAACAAACAACAAACGTGCAAACTTTTTCAGTGCACACGCAATTTAGTACTCTTTATTTAGGATCTTAGTAAATCGGGCCCTATAAGTACAAGTTCACTTGATAAAGATAATACACATGTTAAGCTGTTCTGCTTTAAGGGTCCTTAACCACATTTTGAAGGCTGTTTACAGTTACAAAGTGAGCATCTACTAGAAACATCTGGAGAGTGCTGTTATCACAGAAGCCTGTGATTTTCATTCTTTAGCCAGTTAGACTGCGGTGAAGGAAGATTTTGAACTCATGACCTTGACCTTTAACAACACCTTTCAGCTCTGAGTACTCCTCCTCACCTCGCAGTGAAGAGGTGAAGCAGAAGGCATCATAGCGATGAAAGTTCAGGCGCCGCCTGCCATAGCTTCGGACCCCTGGTGCGAGGCCTTGCCCACCACAGGGCACTCTGGGCCATGTGATGGGGTACCGGACCGTCGCGTCTGCCAGCCAGCCTGCACTGCACCAGTTAAGACCCTCTTTCCAAGACTGGAAGAGCTGTGTGAAAGAGGCCAGTGTGGAGTCCTGCTCCTCACAGGCCCTCTGGGCTTCCAGGAAGCTCAGAAGGTAACGACCACGAGGGTGCTGGTAGGGAAATATTACACCTGGGCGGAGAAATCAGTGTCATCATGTCCTACTACACCTGATACTTGGTGAAAGAGAGAGAAAAATAATTGCTTCAATCAATACATCTACTAATAATAATCTTGTACCTTGTAACTCCAGATGAACTGTTGCCCTCTCGTCTTCTAGTCCATCCACCACCTCACATCGATACTGACCTGTATCTCTCAGCTGAAGGTCAGTCATCACGAGAGCAGCATCTCCTAGGAACTCCTGTCTGAGCTCTGTGCGACGCCTGACCAACAGACAGCCACAATGATGGAACAACGCATCATTAAGCAATAGCGATGTTTCAAGTGTCATCGATAATTTTCCTCAACCTGAAGACTCCAAAGCTTCGACTCTGAGAGCCAAAAGCCACCAGCACGTCCTCCTCACGGCCTCCAGCAGCAGCAGGCAGCCAAGACCACTTAACCCGGACCTCTCTTGGCGAGCTCAGCTTGGGCTCGTACCAAAACCTGCATGGAAGTGTGACATTTCCCCCTCTGACGCCAAACACAGACGGCTGACCATTGTCCACATGGAGCTTCACACCACTGGAATAAACTGGGACACACATCATCATATTTAGGTGTGCAGTGTTTAGCTGAAATTATCACTTGAAGGTTGATGAAACAACCCAAAACAGGTGAGATGAGGGGCAGTTATAACATTTCTCATGTTTTCCTTCAAGATTACTTTAAATACAAAAGTCAACTTTTGTGTCAATGAGTTTTAATCTTTGCAGGGCACAACGAAGTCTCAAGACTATCGGAACATCCTGGACGTGTGTCAGGAGTGTCAGCCGCAGTTGCTTGTGATGGGTCTTCCAATAGGATGGTGACCCAAAACAGAAATAAAAACATCCAGGAATGGCTGATGAAACACCCACAATATTTTGTTTGGAAAAAGCTTTTGTGAAAGCAGTCATATATAACTGCCCCCTGTTTGAAGTTGTGGTATAAAGATATATACCAGCTAACAACAAGTACGTATGTGAGCTATTTTTGTTTAATTCCTAAGACTAAGATTCGAGATAGGTTGTCATAAAACTTTGAATTCACAGAAAACAATGTGAATGATTTATGGTGCAATGTTGGTCCAGTATGCTCTACTGGACCGATTATGTGCATACTTTGTTTCTTGCCATTTTGACCGAGGATGTCGTGGTAGAGGAAGTTGTTGTGGACATTCGCTGCAGCCGAGGTGCAGCATGAGAGAAGCAGCAGCAGAGTCTGGAGGAAACACTCCCTCATTCTGGCTTTAAAGCCTGATCCTTTATTTTCTCCGAGGAATCTTCTCACCTGCAAAGATATTTCTTATTAAGCTAGTTGTTAACTGAAGCACATCATCAGTATTTTATTAAAGATTATTATGATTGTTACTGATAATCGTATGTGAAGACACAACAACATGTGCATTAAAATGATTTGAGATATCCAGAGATCCAAACAATATTTTAAAAAGTTTGGCTTTTTGAATGGAAAATGTTGTTTCTATGTTTAAAACTTCAGTAAACCTACATTTCCCTGCTTGTTCCACCAAAAAATGCTTCACTTGATTTGTTTAAATAAATGCATGTTATTATAGTCTGCTAATAGACTTTTTTTTCCACAAATAACCCTTTTTTTATATCACAAAAGACATCATGGCAACCAAAAATCTCTACTTTTCAGAAAAGTGAAAACTGGCTTCACAACATATTTTTTTAATGAAACAAAACACTGATGTAACAAACATAACTTTTTAAACACTACAAAGAAAGCTTTTAAATCAAAACACATTTAGTTCACTTTTAATATAGTTTTTTTTCTTGAGAAATAGGGATAAATTCATCTTGAGGAATCCCACTGGTGAAAGTAGCCAACAGTTTTTTTTTTCTGAGTCAAATTGTGATTAAAAAAATAAATAAAAAAATCACTTACCTTCAGTTATGTCCAAACTGTAGATAATCCAGTCGAAAAGAACCTTCAGTGTTGAGGTGAATAAGCACCAGCGTCTGTAAGTGGACGCACAACATCTGAAGTGTGCAGCAAGCCATGATTTCAGTCTCCTCCTTCAGTCGTTGATGATCCATCAGGTGCAGCTATGGCAGCTATGTTAATAATAATGATGATGATGATGTTCTCTAACCTTTTACTGAAAACCAGTTGGGCTTTAATGATCTCTGCTGCTAAATCTGGAGCGGCATGCCGGTTAAGGCTCGCTGAGAGGAAACATCCTCCGTGTCTTTCTGCAGTACCTTTAAGTCCACCTAAGTTTACAGTAGTAAAATACTTATGTTTAATATGCTACATTATACAACCAGAATATTTTACAGGTCTTGTTTATATGAGTTTAAGATTCCCCCCAGAAATAGTAGGACCAAACTGAACAAATATTGAATGTTGTGGAGGAAAATCTTGGATATGAATCCCTCCTGAACTATAAAAACAGACTTTGTCTAGTCCTCTGCTACTGCTGTATTTTTCTCCAAGTAACACATTTTTTAAGAGAACTCCGTCAATGAGGAACACATTGACTTAAACGTGCAGGTTTCTTGCTTGTGTTGTTCTCTAAAAGCTAAATGACAGTAGTAGTAGTCGTAGCAGTGGGTAGATGTGTTTGTGACGCTTCGTTCCACACAGATGATCACACAGCTACTGCCAGGGGCCAAAACAAGTCTGTGAGTTCAGACTAGAGTGATGACGGGGGCTGACAAGGTGTTATTACTTTCACAAACAGCAGGCCAAATACATGTCTCCCCACTTAAAATGTGGCTCACACACATTTATATATATATGTATATATAACTCGGAAAGCTCTATATATTAGCTGATACTACAGCAGGACAGATGCTTGTCTCACGATTGAGCTGATAAAACACACAGCAGAGCTTGTTTTTATTTGTTTTTAGTATTTAATAAATGGTCTTAGTTCTAGACCAACAATGAATTTAAAAAAAACAAACAACAAACTATTTTTTTCCACACATTTCACATTTGTTGTAAAAATGAACGAATTAGAATGAGATTATATAAAAGGATGAGGAAAAAAACATGCCAATTTAAGTTAAAAAAGAAACCCAGATATCACATGAAAAACGTTTACGCTTGTTGAGATCATCAGAGTGCAACTGTCTACTTGTGGACAAACTGTCCTTCCAGGACAGGTGGAAATGTACTTTATTGCACAGGCCCTGCACCACCCTGCTGATATGTGCTCGAGTAACAAGACAGCAGTCGTATAACTGGCTAAGTGAAAAACCGTAATCATGCTGGTGATGATGTCTGACTTGTGTAGCTGTTTGTATCATTAGAAGGAGTAAAGTACACACACTACACAGTTAATTTTATATGAGTATACAGTTTTCTAAAAGTACCGATAGTCAATGCAAGACTCTGTTTAGTAACCAAAAGCCGTAATGTCAATTTCATCTGTGTAAACATAAATAAATCACTAGTCAGAAAAGTGCTAGAAGCGTTAAAAAGTCCAAGCTAATCAGCTAATATGATCTTCATGGAGTGCAAATAGATGATTCTGCTCAGGATCCGCTTTCTGCTGTTGCCTGAAGTGATGGAGTGGCGGGATGAGGACAGAGGATGGGATAAATGGTTAAGACGAGTTTCTAGTCATCGCAACCCAGCAGCTCCATGCGTAGCGTGATGCGTTCGTGCCATTCCCAGGGGATGACCCTGACATAGCGAGCGTAGAACGGAGGCTCGAACAGATTCTTCTTGTGAGTGTTGTTGTCAATATTTCCTTGGAAAAGCTGCAAATAAAAATCAATGGTTTTACTTGCAGAGCAAAATTACTGTCATTTTTCTTTCTGCTACAACAGGAAAGTGAAGTGACAAGAGCATCTTGCAATTCGACTGGGTCGACTGAATGCTTCAACGCCTTTTTTCTTTCATAAACCTTGGCCTCAGAAGCTCTCTGACACTCTTCCTCGCTCTTATTGATCAGAAACATTTTTGATACATGATAGTTTGGCCAAACTGAAGCAACACCATTTCATGATAATGATAACGTCTCCTGACTTAAGCGTCAGCAGCTTTATTCACTCCTTCAGCATGTATCAAGATCTTTTCTGATCAATAAGAGCGAGGAAGAGTTTCAGAGAGGCTGATGATAATATTAGGGTTTTGATTCTGAGGCCAAAGTTTATGAAAGAAAAAAGGCGTTAGGGAAATTAGAATATTCACAGAAATCTGACCTTATCACTGCCGGTGTTCTCATCATTCACTACTTTCCACGACTCTCCGTCGTTGCTATATGCAACTTTAAACACTGAAACAAACTGCACCACCCCAAAGTCCTTAGCACCCTGAGTGATGATGCCAGTGAGGCGCTTTGTTTTCTGCAGATCAACCTGAAGAGAGAACAGAAAAAGATTAAAGATTCTGCACAAGCCGCTGGCTTCAAACACATTTCGCCAATAACGACTGGTCCGGTTTCCCGCACCTGGATCCACTCGGAGCGGTTGTTGTGGGCGGGAGACCAGGCGTTGGTCTTCCCCGCCTTGTCCAGTCGGGCGAACTGGGGGTGCCAGGTGAAAGTATCGATGCCCCACGTGCGGAATTTGCTGGAGGCTGAGAGCTGCTCATCCGAGATGAGCCGAGACTTCATTCCCAAAGACTCCGAGCAACCTGTCGTGTTTGAATAAACTATAAATCAAAAGCAGAAGGAAAAGATGGAGGGAGGGAAAGCCAAAGCGACAGGAAGAGGAGATAGGAGAAGGAAAAGACAAGTGAGGAGAGGAATCAACTTCACCCACATATAGAAGAAATTAAGGAAAATCCCAAAAAAATGCAACTGATTTCATTAAAATCTGTTTTAACCAGTCGTAAGTGAGAAAATAAAAAGAGGCACATAAAGTAGAGAATACACAATTCACTGAGGTACAAATCTATTTGTTTACATTAACTCTCTTATCTTGTCCCTAAAGATTTTATGATCAAAGAAGACGAAGGATAGAGGGATAGAGACAGACAAAAACAAGAATGTGGTGCTGTGGGCTGTCCAGAGTTGTTTATACCAAACACCCACAGCGTGGATACGTGCTGTGAGGCTGAAATAAACTGTCCCTGTCATTTTGCAGATCACAGTAAGAAGAAATCAGCACAATGAAACAAACAATAGAGGGACAGTTAAGAGTAGTGGCAGCGGAGATTTCTGTAACCGTCGCTCAAACTAGACAACTCAAAAATAAACTAAATTCAATGGATGTAAATGTATGCTTTTTTTTATTCTGGTGATCTTATTTATTTATTTTTTTAGCTGCTCTAAATTTTTGACAAGGTTTCACACCTCCAGGACTTTGTGTAATGTTTTCTGTGCGTTTACCGTTGAGTTCACAGCCCACCAGCTCCAGGCGCAGCGTGCAGGCCCGGCGACAAACCACGGGGATGATGCGGATGTACTGGGCCACGATAGGGGGGTCGAAAAGGTTTGTCTTTGTACTGTCGTTATCAGTGTTGCCCACAAAAACCTGCAACACCCCAAGAATAAATACATAAATCAGGTGATTGAGATTTTAATTAGATCAAATCTGGCACGGAAAGGTAAAGAATATACACAATACTTAAGATCATAAAAGGCTGACCATATCCCTGCGTTGGCCATCTGCTTTGTAGGTGATGTAACTGATCCCATCAAAGCTGCTTGCCATCTTGAAGGCTTTGATGTACTCGGCTGAGCCCATGCGACTGGCTCCCTGAGTGATGATGCCCGTCAAACGCATCTTCTTCTGCATGTTGATCTTTTAACAGCGATGTAAGGTTCAGTTAGTCTTTTTGCTTTGGTTGGCTGTTGTCGTGACTTTAGAGCAGTCGCTTTTCTCACCTCTATCCAAGGGTTTCTGTCGTAGGCTGCCGATGTCCAGGCGTTGACGATGCCGTGGTTGTTGAGTCGAGCCAGCTCTGGACCCCAGCGCTGAAGACCCAGGACACCATAGTGCACAGAGGAAGAAGTGATCTGGGACTCCACAATCGCTCCTCCTTCCATCCCCAGCAGAGAAATACATCCTGGGAGACAATGTTTTAGAGTCAATAAATGAAGTTTGCATGTAAACAGTTGAAATATGTCACGCATGCCGTGATAACTAAATGCCAAAGCACTTCAGGACGTAGATCAGGAGATCTTTTATTCGTTTGATTAATTCTGGGATGCAATTTTTTTAAACGAACTCCATGAAAAGGAGTTTTAACATAAAAGTATAGATGATGTACATACGTTGCTGGCACTGCTTTCCGACATATGGCGAGGTGCACTGGCAGGTATAATCTCCATCAAGATCTCGACATATCCCCCCATTGTTACAAGGCTCTTTTGCACAGTCGTTCACATCTGAAAAACACAACAACCTTTTATATTTCAGGGAACATCAATGGTTGTCTGAAGCGACTACTTACGCAAACATTCAGACATAACACAACCCTGTCATTTTGTATGCGGTGGAACAGGTCGTAAAATACGCCATTCAGTGAGCCAAACAGATTTCCAGGGTATTGCTAGAATTATCCAGCCCCTACTTCTTATCTCCAGCCGCCAATTTCACCTCACACCACATTCACTGTAGCTCAAAAATGTGTAGCAGGAAGCCACAACTCAACTCCACTCTCCCAAAGCTAGCAAAAGGTTACAAGATGAATATAAAAAAACACAGATCAAATATTAGTAGGTCATAATTCTGCTGCGTTGCTGTAACACAAAACATACTGTGTATTGTTGCAGTAGTATGTCAGTATATCAGCTTGACGTCAGCTAGGAAAAACAGTATCAACTGGGGTCTTTAGAAAAAAAAACTTTAAACGCCTGTAGTCATGGCAACAAATTAAATCTCAAGTCACCTTCTCATGAACACCGTTCATGCAATGCGGCCAAGTCTCCACAAGGTGGAGCCCTTACAGAGCGGAGACACTGTTTTCAGCAGGATGAATGCGCAGCTTCAAGGGAAACATTTCACTCCTTGATGAAGCTCGGTTTTAATATTTTTGCAAAAACAACATGTTATTTTTCTTTTTTCCCTATGTATGCATACAGGATGAGTAACTTTATATGTATCTGCTGTATTTAATATTAGTTTGTATCTGTACTGGCTTATATTGGGATTTGCCATGTTTATTCTTTATTCTTCTTTGATGTAACTACCAACCAGATAATTTAACATTTTGAGCCTGTATGAGAGAAAGATCTAATAATGAAACATTTTTGATTGCCACCTTAAAAAGAAGTGACTCTAAAGTGAGTCTATATAAAAACTCATAATTATTTGTCCAAGCGTGTTTATAAAAGCTGCATGAATGTGTTTATTTGTCTCAGTGACGCCGGGAAAACTTCAGAACCAGAGCAGATGAGATGCTGACGTAATGCCACACGGGTCTGTTGATTACTTGTTCCCTTTAATGCTAAGAGGATTGGTCACAAGTTAGAGACAAATGCCTGCATGACTGCGACAACAGTGGCTCAACACAGAGTATAATTCTGAGAAACAAGGGATTTTACTAAGAAGTGGAGCGTAAAACAGCCTTTCAAATACCCAGCATACAGATGTTACCAGAATTTAACATTTTATCTTCTGGAGTGGGGTTTCAGTTTTCCCAATAAGAATCCTGATTTCCCCCCCATTGTTTCTAATATTGAAATTCAACCTTTCCAACCTTCATACAGAGCACTCTCTCCTCATTAGTCTCAGAAATGTTCCTCTCATTAGTTTCAGTAATGTATTTGTGTGTACAGTTAATAGAGGACAGATTTCAAACCCTTGAAGCACCTAAAGTGCAGTCCACCCATTTAAGTCTGCCTTACTCAAAATGATAAAATGCCTGGGAACAGACAAACAGACTTTACAACCCAACAGTTGGTGTTCAGATTGTTTCCTTTGAGTGTTTAAGCAGACGCCTCGTCAGTAAAAGCAGTCCTGAGAGTTATGTTCAATTGAACGTATGTAGTCTTTTTTTTTCAGGCAGAACAAACCTTTTTCTTCAATAATTACAAACCACCGTGGGAACTTTCATCTGATTGGGTCAAACTTTAGCACAAATAGATGCAGCATTGATGCTCTGAGGTGGTTATCTGCATGCTAAGAGACTTGGAGTGTCTGTTTTTTTTTTTTTCTTTTTTTTTTTACTAATTAGCTAAACAGAATAACCGCAGAGCCCACTGAATGAGCCTCTTTCATTAAATTGCTGAATGCAAAGATCTCTTTCACTACTGATGTTGTGGCAGGATGGAAAAGCTCCTTGTGTGTTAACACTCGTAGAACTTTCATTATTTTACTGCATTTTTCACATAATTTTCTGCCAAAATTTCGACTCAACTGTCTCTTATTTGTTTGAAATCTTCATATACTAGTTTTTTTTTTACATTGTCTGTTTTTTATCTAGGCCATTAAGTCTTATTTTACTAATAGGTCTTCCATGCCAACATCCACAGGATGAGAATGCGTTCCTGTTTCACTGAATAAATAGCAGAACATCTTCCTGGACTGAAATGTTTGTGTGAATGCACCTTTATAGGAAAGATGGGAAGCGAAGGCAGAAGTAACTTACTGATCTGGCAGTGCACTCCCTCGAAACCCGGCTGACACGTGCAGACGTACTCATTAAAGACATCTCCACGTCTGGTCGGAGCAATGACCTTGCAAGTCCCGTCATTTCGACAGGGGTTGGGATTGCAGGGTCCTGGAAGATGGGAAAGGGAAAGACTTTGTTAATCTTAGTCAGTGACCAACTATGATTTCCTCCAGAATATTCCTAATCCACTCTACCTGTCTCCGTCAGGTTACAGGTGTCGCCGCCAAAGCCGTCCGCACAGATGCAGATGAAGGGTTCATCTCCTACGCCTGTAACGCACGTGGCTCCATTGTGGCAAAGGTTTACTTCACAGTAGTCACCTGAGCAGAAGAGATGGAAACATGGAGAGCACTGGTTTTTAAACCATACACAGCCAACCCCTTACACTGCTATGGAAAAGACTCCTCAAAATGACTGCCACGTTTACTCTTATTTATACCATTTCACATCCTGGTACATGAAATTACGTTATCTGAACTGAGCTATTGTTTTGAGGGAGTGACCTTGTGTGAGAAAGTTATCAGAAAAAACAGCCTTGTCTCTGGAATGTAGTCTAAGCAGAACAGCATAAACATCCTTGATTTTATCTTCTCCTGATTACATAGAATTTCCCCTATCAATTATTATTTTTACTAGCTTGCTTTATTTATCTCCACTTGATAAACAGATTTTCCAAGGTAATAGAACCAAGTTATTTTCCCATAGCTTTTTGAGAAGACACATTCATGGCTCCAACTACTCAAATGTGTTGCTTTTCCAAGCAATATATTTATTTTATTTTTATTTATAAATTAAGAGGTCTGAGCTGTTGGTTAAACAAAGCAACCATTGAATGGGGCCACTATATTTTTAACAATATCAAGATGTATCCATAATGACAATAATGATTATCTGCAGCCTAATCTGTTTCCGTTTTAGAAAATGGATCATAGGCACCACCTTTTTGTGTGGGATGCATGTTGGGATACACTCAGTAGATTTGAATATCTCTGGTGTTGGGTGGGCTTTTTTGAGGAGGAAAACATTTGTGAAGATGGTTTTCAGTTAGTGTAGATATTTCAGTTCTAATGATTTAATATATCAAGATGTAATTTAGAAAAGAAATATTAAGAAGAAATAAATACAATCACAAATGAACGTCAACGCACAAAATATAACACTGCACTTTTATTTATTTACCAAAAATAAGCTTAAGTCAGTAGAAGTGTTTGGAAAACGTCCTAAGTAGGATGTAGGGTAAGTAGCAGATGGGTGCTGATAATCATAAATATCAAATGTGAGCACCTCTGTAAAGGCAGATGTTTTGTTAGTTTGTTGGTCAGGAGCACCGTCAATGCTAATAAGGACACATATCAGGAATCATCATAGAGAAGAAGTTGTTGCTGGGATGGGTCATTCTGGGAAGAGTTATCAAGCCATTTTGAAATAATGTGGAGAATGACATTAGCAATTAATAAGAAAGGAATGACTGTAGCCTGTTTATAAAGTTTGTTAAGCGAAAGCGTCTTCTGTCTAAAAGAAAACATAGTAGCAAAACCAAGGACTGAATAAAGTTGCATTTGAGCAAACAATACTTTTTTTTTGTTTTTCCAATGCACTATGGACAGACCAGACCAAAGTGAGGATGTTCAACCGTCACGGCAAAAACTAAACTCAGAAAGTCAGCACAAGCGCCATACACCAACTGTCAAGCATGGTGGTCATCACAGGGGGTTGTTTTTGCAGCCGCAGGACCCAAGTGTTGCTCTACAGTAAAATGTGATGCCATCTGTCTGACAGCTGAAGCTTGGTCGAACTGGCTCACGCGACAGGACAATGACCCGAAGCACACAGGCACATCTACACCAGTGGCTGAAGACTTGAGAAGAATTGAGAGCCATGGTGTCATAATGGCCCGGTCAAAGTCCAAGCTTCTACCCAATAAAAGTGTTAACGGGATCTCAAGAGAGTAAAGCATTAACAAAAACATACAAACCTTGATGAACTGAGGCAACACTGTAATGAAGACAAAGACAAAACGGTCTCCACAATAACACAGATTGTAACAAAAGGTGGTTACACAAACCTTTGACTCACAACTTAGTTATTCCTACATCTGCCCTTTGAGTTTTTGTCCAATAATTAGGTGGTTCAACAAACTCTTGACTCACAAGGTACACTTAGTCATTCCTACATCTACCCTTTGAGTTTTTGTCCAATAAATATGTAAAATATCATGTATGTGCTGTTAATCTGAGATTGTATTCCTTTAACTGTAAGACATGGTAAGGATCCAATGAATTTTATTTTTTTTTGTTACGTTCTGATATGAAAAATCATACCTCTTAGAGAGGGTGTACTTTCTTTTTTTTAACATGTCTGAAGACATCACAGACAGTAGAATGTGTTTATCTTCAGGATTAAGAGCTTGTAGGATAACACTGCATCAGCTCAGGGTAACTCAGGACATGCAACACACCTGACTGACAGGTACAGGATAAACAAAGTTAAAGACTGAATCCAAACAAACATCATAGCAGCAACAGAAGATGGATAAAGTACTGAAAGCCACCTGTGATCTTTAAATCCTCTAGGTTGATGGCAAATATTCAGGTCGATCTAAAGTTAGATGAGTGGACAGCTGGTTCAAGCTCGCACCAGAAGAGAGCCCAGATGCTGTTATTTCCTGCTCCATCTGTCGCGTGTCCGCAGAAATGTCCAGAGTGACGTTAACATTTTACAATATAAACTGGAATTGGGATTTCAAAAATACAAAGCCTTTTAGGTTCATTATTGTGTTTGCAAATATATATAAGATTCTCCCTCAGTGGGGAAACTTATTTTGTTGTCAGCAGTACACTTAGCACACACATGTAGGGGAGGGGTAAAAAGACTGAAAAGTCAGAAATAAAAAATATATTAAAAATACAAAAAGATACGTATAAAATATGTATAAATATATATATGTAACTGCATATATAATGTAACATTTTGGAAACTGCACTGTCTACTCTGAGTGATGCATGAAAAACATATAACTCAAGAACACCCAGACATTTACTGTACCCCCCCCTGCTCCCTGCAACAACCCTCATCCAAAATAAAACTAGTAATAACAGTTTCAAGTGTAATAACAGGGCAGTGTCACGTTTAGTCACCCACTGCCATGACAATAATATGTTGTTTCTAATTATTGGTTATAGAGTATGTACCAGTTACATAGGAAATTGATTTAGGAAACATACATAGAAGAGTTAACTAAGAAAGCGATTAAGATGACTACATTAAAATCTGAGTTAGCAAGCTGTTGCACATCTCTTTTTGTCATTCATTATTACCCTTCCTCCCAACACCCTTTTCCATCTCACATCTTAATGTAAAGTTTGAAAGGGAAGCAGCAAAAGTAGTCAAAACAGGCTCGGCTTCTTTCAGGAAGAACAGGACTTTCAGGACAGCTCATTTGGAAAAACAGAAATGAAAGTTCAAGGAACAAAACAAAGGCACTATAAAAAGTTCACTCGTGAGTTAAATGAAAAAGCTGAACCCTGTGAAAGCTTAAATTGTAACACCCGAAAACAAGAAAGGTCAGAACTTTACAGGAGTGTCACTCAGTCTTCCAGTCAGATTTGAAACGTGTATTTTGTTTAAAAAGGACACTTACCTCTGACTGAATACAGGCAAAGCAGAAGGGAAAGGGTTCCTAAAGACACTCTTATTCCGTTTCCGATGAGTTTCATATTTGTTTAACCTCACTTCGTTTGTTCCGCAGACCGAAGCGACGCTGTACCGTTAAACTCGACAGATTCAGCTTGTAGTCAGCAGCCTGAGTAAACCGAGCAGGCGGCGGATTGTTTTCCATAAATCCCGATGCGGTGAGCGCGTGTGACGTCATTCAGTGGGCGGATAACGCGGAGACGGGAAAAGTCTGGATTCATCCCGAAGTGCAGCTGTGGCTCCAGTCTCTATAATAATAATAATAATAATAATAATAAAAATAATAATAATAATAATGGATAATAATAATAATAATAATAATAATAATAATAATAATAATAATAATAATAATAATAATAATAATAATAATAATAATAATAATAATAATAATAATAATAATTAAAGCTGCAAGAAGCGATGAACGGGCCCTCGCATGTGCAATTTTCACCAATAAAGGTCAAGGACTCAAAACTAAGTCCGATGACACCACCCATGACCCTTTATGTCAAACCATTGAAAAGTTATCGCAGAAAATAGGGACTATCAAATGCCGACCAATCAGAAGAATAGGTGGGGCTAATTTGCACCAATTGTGTTCAAGGATTCAAAACCGAGTCCGATGACACCACCCAAGACTCTGTCAAACCATTCAAAAGTTATGGCAGAAAGTAGGAACTATCAAATATGGACCAATCAGATGAAGGGGGGAGCGCGCTTTTTGGCGTCTATCGTGTCCACGGTAACGCTTTTGACTGAGAAAAGTAATGCGTTTCATCGCAGGATTTTGATCTATAACACACCTGGGTGCACATACGGTTCGGGCGAAGAAGCGGCCGAAGAAATTACATAAATTGCGCCAAAATTACACGATTAATTCAAAATGGCCGACTTCCTGTTCGGTTTCGGCCATGGCACCAAGAAACTTTTCTTTAAATTGCGACATGATACAGGTGTGTACCGATTTTCGTGCATGTACGTCAAACCGTATTGTGGGGCTTGTTGCACAAAGTTTTCTAGAGGGCGTGTTGAGCCATTAGGCCACGCCCATTAATGCAAACCATTAAATATCAAATTTTTCGCCAGGCCTGTCTTGCATGCAAAATTTGGTGACTTTTGGGGCACGTTTAAGGGGGCAAAAAGGCCCTCATTTCGTCGTAAAAATAAAAACGAGAACGAGGATAACGACGAGGATAAAAATTCCTACAGATACAATAGGGCCTTCGCACTGTCATTGCCTGGGCCCTAATAATAATAATAGCTGGGCTGAAAAACAGAATCCAACACGCGGTTTCTGCTGATTATTGGCCAATATCAATTGCCACTTGGGTTCCCTTATATGTTTATCGTGAAGCCTGACCCTGATAAGTCAAAGTCATCTTTATTGTCAATTTTTCATAAAATACAAGAAATCGAAAGTACGTTTCCCTCTTGGCCGACATGAAATAAATAAAAATAAATAAAGTAAATGAGATAAAAATAGTAGTGCAAACAGATTAAAATTAAGTTAAATTGTAAAAATAGTTAAAATACTATATACATAGTGTTATAAATAAGAGACACTTTGGTCGGTTCATTGTGAGTATAACATTTTTAATTCATTTCTTTTTTTATTTACCTTTATTTGTCCCACAAGGGGAAAGTATTCGCTGCTTTTAACCCATCTCTAGTTAGACTAGGAGCAGTGGGCTGCGCCGCGCCCGGAGGGCAGTTAGGGTTAAGGGCCTTGCACGGATGCCCAAAGTAGTTCACTTTGGTTGCAATCAGGGGACCTGAACCTGGGTCCTCCAATGTGGGCTTGGTTACAGACCCCAGCCCATTTCTGTAACCACTAGGCTACCACTCCGCTAAGAGCAGTTCCAAAGGGGGCAAACATGGACAGTCCTATATGAATTCTAATTTTTGAGCTAATTTATATTTCAGATATGGTCCACTCTACCTTTGGCCATTACCAGTTATGTGGGACCGCAGCAATCCTCATTAATGTGCAAGTTCAAGAGCATGGTTAGAGGATGGCAAAATGTCCCTCTGTCAATTATTTTTTTTTGTAATAAACTACATGGAAAAGAAACCAAATAAAAAGACCACATTTACCAGAACTGAATATAAAGCAGTCATAGATATGTCAGCTGTTTAAAGACAATTTAAAGCAATCTGGCTGTGTAAATCAACAGTGTGGTTATGGATTGTGTTGATGTCTGAAGTATTAATAAACACTTATCTCTACACAAACTGCTGACATTAAACAGTTGGTAGAATATGTTACATTGGAAAAAAAAAAACTGTTGTCATTCTGTTTTTATAATAAAGCTTCCTACAAACGTAATTTTATTGCGCAGTCGGTATAAGCAACTGAGGGCCAACATACAATAATCTCTTAAACTCTGTCGCCATCAGGTGGACGTTATATTACAATTGCAAGAATGTTTCTCATAAGAGAAGTACGTTGGTTTTCAAGATTAATATTATACTTTTTTTTCCAAGTATCTCCTCAATATAGGCCTATTAAACTGCTGGTGTTACTAATAAACTTCCTGTAAATATGCCCTTTAAGGTGCTTTACTTTTAATAGTGTGTGGTTTAACTCTGAAAAAGAAAAAGAGAGAGATAAAAGAAAAAGGGGTTGTTCTGAGTAGATTACATCATAACAATAGCTGATGAGCAATGCTTTAATATGGAAATTAAGAGCGATAACAAAGTTACGCAACAGCTTTTCGGCTCACGTGGTCGGCACGCAGAGGAAAACTCTGATTTGCTGCTTGTGAAGCACACGAATACACTACTTAAATCAAACAAACGCATAATTGTAAAACACTATTCGTGGATGTTAACAATAAAACCAAATTATAAAGACAAAAGTGAATTATGAGCCGTCCTCGGAGAGGCGTGATTTCCTGCTGTGCCTACGTCACCGGCGGCTGGACCAATCAGAGCGTCCGTAGGTCTCCCAGCAGGCTGCTCCAGGAAGTGCTGCTCCGGCTAGTGCGGCTAGCAACACTTATTTTTGTTTTTGTTGTTAACAGCGGAGGAGCTGGTACAAACTAGGCTGTGATGGTTCGGCGAGACATCAAACAAACGACACATTTAAAAGCCCGTTGCCCTGAAGCAGCAAGGAGTGATTTATATTGTGTTTGGACTGAGGTGAGTAAGCGGAGGATGATGTGCTGTCTGGGTTAACAGCGATGCTACGTTGTTTAATTTGTGTTTAACAACAGATTATAATATGCTATATGGTCATTTTACACGTTAGAATTACGATAAAAGAGATATATTTGAGTAATGCGTGTCCCCCACAACAATGTAAAGCTGCTTGCGGAACATATGAGTATTGTGGGCGGACAGCAGAAATCCATGCAGCCAGGAGCCTTGATGGCTCACGGGCTTCATGTCCAGCATGTCAGGGGAAATAACCTCTACAGAACATTATGTCTGTGCTGGTCAATCGTGACAAGGTGAAGAAACTGCGGCTCTGAAGCCAAACTTAATTATATACATTTGCTGATAGTCGTCATCCACCTTTTAAATCCACAAACATACGGGGTTTTATTTTTTTCTTCTGTTTCTGTGATGGATGGGCCCCCAGACTATTTATGAAATGTTTGGAATTTACTTTGAAAAGGACACCCAGCCTGAAATAGGCACGAACCCTGCACAAAGTATGTAAATACAATTTGTATATATGTCTCTAACCATGCGACTTGCAGATTATTTTAATATCCGTCGGTTTTTAAACTGCTCAGCTGAATTTGATTTTGGTAGTAAAATATTATTTTTTGCTTGTTTTTTTTCTCCCACCATTCATTGTTTCTTTTTCTGCCACCTTTGTTTTTGTTTTCATTTTGGACAATAACTGAGTAATTTTTAGCCATTTTGTGTTTCTAAAAAAAAATTCTTTTACACTTCCTATTTGCCTACTTGTTAAATTTAAAAGTATGTATCCATGTGTCTTTTAGTCATTTTGCCTTTTTATCTTGGTTGTATATTTCCATAAATTTAACAGAATACATTTGGTGCATTGATCTGTATTGTGTTACTCAATTTACTAATCCATGGACTACACAGGGAGATTTTTTAATTGAGACAGTTTTATGCACCTGAAGATAATTCTTTCACGTCTGTTTGAGGTGGCGTTTTGCTTACACACTTGTGTAAACCCAGTATTTCTCAAAGCCTGTCAGTAAGGATCTTTCCTTATGTAATGATCTTGAAGTCAGGTTACAGTGTTACTATTTCCTCTATTTAGTTCTCATTTTCAAACGAGAGCATGATTAAAGCATTTAGAGGAACATGTTGGCCAACAGCTAAACCTACTGCTTAGATCCCTTGAGGGGATTTCAAGTCAAAGATGTTTTATGTGAAAGAAAGATAATCTGTGAATTAGTTATTTATGATATCGCTATAATTAGGACAATGCCTTCCAAAGTAAAGAAAAAAATTATGAGAATCAGATTTAACTTTTTTGGCCAGGTTTGCAAACACAAACAAGTACATTGGAGTTAGTTAACGTGACTCCAATGTCATGTGGGCTGTCTTTGTGCTTTTTTCTATTTTTTAATTTACCTTAAAGAATAGATATTATGGGAAATTATGTGCTTGAAAGCAAATTATTTGCTTTCCGAAGTTACAGCCAACTTAGGAAAAAACATAACATTGGCACTTTGTTTGGGGCCACTTTAATCTGATGTTTTATGTCCTTTATTAAGCAGTTCGGATTTTCAGGGTAGCATGACACCACAGATCAGATTAGAATGTTCCAGCTTGTATTTTAACTCCTGGCAATGTGGAGTTAGTGGGAAGAGTTAAAATGCCATATCGCCCCCCTGAAGCCAGTTGCTATGAACCGAGCTAATAACATAGATCTACAGGGAGCTTTTGTATTGTATCCTTTTTTTATCCCTTGCTATTTTGACCAAGACCTCAGAAAATTGTTTACTTTTTTTAATTGCTGATCCATGCCTCAAAGATCACTTAATGTGTTTTCTTTCTTTTCTTTTTTTTTTTTAAATGCTCCTTAGGTTTGACCACAGCACTGTGACTGCTCCTCCTCACGTTTTTAGTCTTTTGGATTACGCTGTTGTTGGACACAAACCTGAACTTCAGATGTAAGTAAAAATTATCTTTACATTTTGTGATTGATAACTGCATAGTCATCACAACCAATGTAAACATCACACTGTTATGGAGCTTTTTTTTTCTATTATGCGTCTTCCAGTTTTATTTGGTCACTCTAATTAATTCATGTGAAATTATGTATTACAACTTCTTTAGTTTGTGGTTGTGTTGTGACCCTTTTCTACTCTGGACAGTTACTATACTTATTTTTTTCTTTTATGTTTGTAGCATGTGTAAAAGTATAAATGTGTTGGTGTATTGCATAGAAAGTTGTTTATAGCTGGTCAGAAGTAACATCTTTTCTGTAGTATGTCATGGTTTATTTAAAGAAATGGCAACACCTCTATTGTATATTTAGTTGGGCTTCTTAGTAGCTTTGTTTAATGTAATTAAGCTGAGTGTGTTAAATAACCTTCCGCACCTCATGTGACTGAGATGCTCTGACTCTGCATTCCCATAGATCTGTTTGTAAGGGGCATCAACAAGAATATCTAGGTAACTTAGCTCATAAACCTTTCTTTTAAACCAACCACTTTATTTTCTTTGACTGATTTCTTACTTCATTTTCTTTTTAAAAGGTATCTCTGTTTTCATTAACTGTGTAACTCTTTTTATTGCTCACATTTGTGTAAGAAATCATTAACGTGTTTTACTTTTTCTTTTTCTTCTTCCCTTAGCTTAATCATGAGTGCCCACGATACAGACGTGCACACCATCTCCCCAGAGATGCCAGCTATGTTTGATGGCATGAAGATGGCGGCGGTGGCCACGGTTCTCTACATCATTGTTCGCTGCTTGAATTTGAAGAGTCCGACCGCAGCCCCAGACCTCACCTACCAGGACACGACTCTCAACCACTTCCTTCTCAAGTCCTGCTCTCAGCTGACCAAAGAGTGAGTTCTGTCAGCTAATCAGTTTAGGTGTTGCCATGGAAATTGTGCTGCTCCTCGGCCATATGGGGCTGCAGTGAAGGAGCCGTTTGTCTGGCGGTGATCGCATCTGTCATCGTTGCTCCTCAGTGGGTCAGATGTCTATACTGGAGATGTTTGGGTTTAGTTTCGGCTCTTGCATGAATTAAACACTAGGCTGTGTTTTTTGTGTTTTTCCAGCGGAAGACTGGGTTGGTCACGCTTGCATTATGAACATACTGTAGACTTATTCATCGTGCTGGAAAGGGATTTGCATTTATGATGAGGCAAGTTATCCCTTCCAGGTGACTGATGCAAAGCAGTGGTTGTTGGAACAATGCAAGTTCTACATCTGGTTAGCAGCAAGACTGAAACCTCTAGTAATTTTCAGAGAAAATTCAAATTCCCTGATTATTTTTTTTCTTTCTGCCTTTGCAATACCCAATAGGAACATTCTGCTTATCAAGGCGAGTCTCACATTACTCAAAAGTGTCTGCTCATGTAAAAGATTGTGACTCAACCCTTTGACGTTCAGCTGGAGGGTCAGTAAATCATAATAAAACAGTGGTGTTTACACTAGTGTGTAGCTACACTTGTGTTATGATGCCCTACAGAGGAGCCGAATGCTGCTCAGAATAAACACACCTTTGGCCCTCTGCAAACTGAGCTAATGAAGTCCTCAAACTGCATTTTTAATGTTGCAAGAACTCATTTGTAGCTCAGAATGCCACAGTGTGTTGTTACATAACAGATCAATTGCTTAGTGGAAAGGATGGAAGGGATGTTGCAAGGTAAACAGCATTGTTGTTTGGTCAAGATGGGGGAAATACACACAAGGTTTGGCTCAAACAGCATCGTAGTAGAAAATACATAATATTTTCTTGAACTGTAGTACTTTTACATAAACTACAAGGATTTATTCGGCCATTTATTTATTTATTTTTAACCAATTAGTCAAAGTCAGATATGCTGATTGTTTTAATTTTTCCTTGGACCGTAAAGCAGTAAGGATGTTACAAATATGTCTACAACTGCAGCAGTTTAATGAAGCCTGGCAATAACAATAACGTCCAGTTACTAGTTAGATTTAATCATTTAAGTTTACTTGATGAATTTGAGTTAATATCAGTGTAGTTATCATGAATGGCACGATACATTGAGTATTGTTTGTTTGGGTTTGTGACAGTTTGTCAGGATAAGACGTGTAATGGTATTTCTTATGGTATAATTTTTGAGATGTTTAGACATTTTGACTTTGCTTCTGGTGTTTGATCTTGGCTTCATCAAACCACCCTGACACATCAGTTTTCTTTGTCCGTTATCTAATATCTGAAGGACACCAGCGCACACGGTGTGATACGGTGACATTTAGAGGTCTGGAAGCTGCAGACATCAAAAATATATCATTTACTTCGTACATCCTATGGCCATGTAAGAAAACTATAACTTTTAATCACAACATTTTAAGTTAAGGTTTGATAAAATACTGTGCATTTTATGTATGAACCGCAATTAAATCATTTCAATCCCTATCAGCTGGGAACACGCAGTATGCAGTATTTTCAAAAATCTGATAAATTGAATGTGTTGATGAGGTCCTCCAGTCTTACAGTGTGGTTATTTCCCTGTCCACGTGTGGACAACAATGACGTTATCGTCTTTCTGTAGTCAAGCTTAGTAGCTTCTCGAAAGTGTAGTTAATCTTTAATCACACTTCAGGGCGTGCTGGGAGTAATTCAATTATTGCCAATGACAGTGGTCTGCTTGTTGTACGCTCAGTTACATAACCGTGCAATTTCTAGGTACCGTAATTGTTTGAGTCACAGTAAGAGATGAGCAGGCACAAGGTTAAAGTGCTTGTGTAACTGTTAATGTCACTCAGCCCTTTAGTCACATTGTTGTAGTCTACAAATCAAGGACTTATCAGTTTACCCTGATGAATCTGCACTTATTACAAATCAACAACAAGAAGGAAAAATTACATGTAGGTTGAGAGTTTGTGTATATGGTTACATTAAATTATTAGAACAGTGTCAGTTCCTGGCCATAAGTACAATTATTTAACATGCTCTTTCACTTCTGCCTTAGGGCTCAAAAGTTTGGTTTGTCTGATTAATAAATAAATACAAATATATAACGTTCACACTTCCACGTCTTGTGGACAGGCTTTAGCTTTGACTGTGGCATATGTTCGCCAGTATCATTTCACTGCTTTTGCCATGTCAAGACATATCTGTTCATAAATGCATAAAATTCCTGTGGAGATGTATCAGCGATGGAATCACCGGACCACTGCCCCGCGCCAATTCACTATATAAAAATAAGCCAAAACAAGACTTTTGTGGAGTTCGAGAGACACTTGCGATACGTTACACAGCCAAAAGACACAAAATAGAAACATTTTCGGATACTCTGAGCCACTCTTATCTTCACCGTCAACAGATCTGACAAGAGAAATTCCAGATATGTCGAGAAGATCAGATTAAATGCTTGGTCTTGTCATCGCCAAACACTGTAATGCTTGCATTTGTAATTAGTACACCACTGGAATTTGGTTTCTCTTTAAATCACTTTGACCCGTTACAACATATGTATGCTTTATTTATCTAATAAAATCTTAAGTATACAATTTTGAGTTTTTGAGTAAACAAGTATGTTTTAGAAGGCTTTTAAACGCAACTTGGTCAAAGCTGTTTGTTAAATGTTCATAGATTCCTCTCTAGATGGGTCTACATTTCTTTTAACGGTATTACACTGTCATCTAACGATCATAAAATGTTATATTCAATTTTAATTATTTCTTTATTATATGTTATTGTGATTATGTAGATCATGGAATTTGTACAGTAGGTGAAAGATCAGGATTTTTTTACTGTCAATTTGTTGGTATTATTTAGTTTCACTGTCAAGCTAAGGTGATGAGTCACGATTAGGTCCAACATTTCAAAGGAGCGTTATGTAACCAAAAGATCTGACTCCTACAGTTGACTCCTACAGAGGTGTAACAGGAATTCAAGTGCATGGAACAACCTTTTAAAAGCTGCGATGGAGATTGGACTTTGTGAACATGCTATATACCGTACTTTAAATTTGTCTATCATAAATCAACAATGCAAAGGCGGCCAGCTGGGTTTATGTAATTACTAAGCATTAATCTTGTTTTCCTATCAAGCAGATGAGTGGAGCAGCTCATATTTAATAATCGGTTTTAATTGTCCGCGATTGTGTTTCGCAGGTACATTCCCCCCTTACTGTGGGGTAAGAGCGGTCACCTCCAAACAGCACTGTACGGTAAACTGGGTCGGGTGAACTGTCCTCACCCTACTGGGATCAGGAAGTACATACCCATGCAAGACGGCGCCACTGCAACCTTCGACCTCTTTGAGCCGGTTGGGGACCATCGAACAGGAGGTGATGCATTTCATCAACATCTGCCTTTAAAAAATTTAGATATTTACACTTGTATATAAGGAAATACAGTGCCAAGAAAAGTATGTGAATTATCAGGTTATCTGCATTAACTGGTCAAAAAATATGATTTTCATTCTCATCTAATTCACAGACGCAGATATTTGCAGTTTGCTTAAACGTTTTCTTACCTCTGAACCGATTGGATTATGACTAATTGGATTTTTAATTCCATTTCAAACACTGATATTTCAAGCGTTTTATATTTTTAGTTATATGTTTCAGTTGTATTTATTTAAACTAAATTGTACTGCTGCTACTTCTGTTTAGTTTTTCATGCAACATCTATTGAGTATTTGTCCATTCTGGGCGAAGGAGCCTTCCTGTGTGGATCTTCATGAGGTTTCTCCCATTTTGTTGACCTGATAGACATTTTTTCCTTCATTCGATTCAAGTTGGTCACAAGTAGTTAGGGCTTGTCTTGAAATGTAAACCCTTCTGTTACAACTTTAATTATTATTATTTTTTTTTTGTATGTCTAAATTTAGCTGAATCTTAAACGTGTGTAATGACAGTGTTTCATGAAGACACAATGTCTCTCATTTTTTTTAAGTTAGCCCTGTTTTCAGTTTTAGGCTTTTCCAGCCAGCTAATGTCATTGCTACCCGTAATGCACCAATACTGAAACAACAATGTCAGTGGAAGTACCAAGACTTTCAAACACTACATCCATTAAGCCGGAGCCAATGTTCATCAATAAGCCATACAAATCTTATTAGTTTGGACTCCTTTTACCTTTTAACTCAAGCCTCACATGACACTCAGTTCTTAATAAAGGTAGTGTTACTGTTTCCATCCTGTTTTGTTTTAGATTTGTACTGTATTTGGCAGGCAAATCTTCAATTTTGAATCGGATGCGATGTTTGCTTTGCCTTATTGTAAACGTGTTTTGCCTATTGTGACACTCTTTGTTTTACATATTCCTCACTGTCACAACTCTCTCCAATCCCTCTACCTGTCTCACTAGATGACATCACCATGGTGATATGTCCTGGTATTGGTAACCATAGTGAGAAGCATTACATCCGGACCTTTGTGGGTTACGCGCAGAAAGACGGTTACCGCTGTGCTGTGCTCAACCACCTGGGTGCTCTTCCCAACATCGAGCTCACCTCTCCCCGCATTTTCACTTATGGTATGACCAACAAGCTGTCTTATCTTTTATTTTCTTCTGTTTTATTGTGGTGGTGAAAACAATATTTCAGTTTTTAAAAGGGGGGGAAAAAGACAAGCACCCCAACCTCATTATCACAGTTGGCTCTGCTTGGTGTTGTCAGTTGTGATTAAAATTCAAATAGTACTGGGAATGACTGAAGTATTAGTTCAAAACCATAACAAAAATAAAAAGGAGGAACACATTTTTTTTCTGGTGTCACAGTTTCGTTATTATCTAACCTGTTTTTTTTTTTATTATGCCTTAATTTAGACAAACCTGGTGCATTGTTTCGGGTTAAAAAGTACAATTCCAGCTGTAATTTGTGGATACATGTAAAAGTTCCTAAACTGAAAAGTTATAATGAGAGTTTATGTTCTTTAAATAGGTTTATAGAAACGATTTTCTGCTGTTTAGAGTTAAAGGCCCCTTTAGCCTGAAAGAAAGGAAAAAAAACGTACACTCTCAAAGTGTTGCTATTTTTATATATGTTTATTAGTAACTCTGTAATTACTCTTTTGCAGGGTGTACATGGGAGTTTGCATCCATGGTGGGGTACATTAAGCGGACGTATCCTCAGACCCAGCTGATCGTTGTGGGATTCAGTTTGGGTGGTAACATTGTATGCAAGTTTCTGGGTGAGAACAGGACGAACCAGGAGCGAGTATTGTGCGGTGTGAGCGTCTGTCAAGGATACAGCGCTCTCAGGTGGGTTCCTGTTCTTTTACTCTTAAATAAATGCATTGTTTCATCAAAGCACCAAAGCTGTGTAACACTGGCATTTGATGGGCACTAATGTCCAGTTTCATAATTATGTAACAAAATTTATTAGCACTTATATAATGCAATCACACATTGGAGATTCAATGGAGAAGCACCTGTGTGAAGCTCTTTAATACTGGTATATCAGTTATGTATGGTTTATTTATCACAGCTCATGGATGTATTTTCTTTTTTTAATTTATTTTTAAGATATTTTGATTACACTAAAAAAAGGAAACTCATCTTGAGTGCCTGCTCCTGCACACCCATCTTTAATGATTTCCATGTGAACCACATAGTTGATTTTGAGGGTCACGCAGGGTAAACATTAAGCATGATGGTATGGTATAACATCTCTTGGCAAACTTACCAGCTGGGTCTGTTAAGAGTCTGGATTTGAGACCATCTGAATGGTTTGCTCCAAAGAATGTCCCGATGGGAAATAGGATTTTGGGGGGGTATCAGTGTCTAACTTATTTGTTAGTTTTTATTTTATTTGACTTCAGTTAAAGCAGGGGGGTGTACGGTAAGTATTTTTTTTGAAGGTCACTTATTGAGGTGAACATACTGTTGTTCTGCTTCAGTTTGTCTCTCAGTTGCATACTGATGCCGGACACCATTGCTCCTCTCCGCCTGCACATTTCTTTGTCCTGTGGATTAAACGGCACATTCAAAGTGTTTTGGGGAATGTCGACAGGCTGCACAAAGCCAACATCCTGTGTGTTTGTCTCTTTCTTTCAGGGCTCAGGAAACATTCCTGCAGTGGGATCAGTTCAGGCGCTTCTACAATTTTCTTATGGCTGACAATATGAAGAAAATCATCCTTTCACACAGGTAAAGCTGTTGTATTTGAAATGTTTTACTTAACCGTTTTTTTGTCCTGAAAACTTAATGCCAGAGACTATGGCTACAAACCGTTAGTTTATTATGAAAATTACAACGATGTGTTTAAAATTGGCTCTGTCATTTTACTTTCATAATGGAAACTCTATAGAGTCTGAAAGAAGCCCAACGCAGATCTGTGTTGGTTAACTCGCTCAGACCTGCAGCTTTGTTTAAAAAGGCCATAATTTGAAGATTTTCTGGAAAATTGACAAAAGAACTTTTATTTTTCAGCTTCTGTAGAAACTGGAAACATTGAGAGAAAAAATAGTGATTAGAACCTCTGCTTTTATTGCAGATGAGGGGTTTCTCTCATTTCTAGCATTATTTATAACTATTATATTCGCAGTTTTTTGCTGAACATTTATATGCATAATATAAATACTTGTGACATCAGGTCATAAAGGGTAGAGTAATTCTGATAAGTAGGAGCTGAATTTGTGGTGACTGTTGCCGAACGTGTGGATGTTTCCATGTGTAGCGCCCTGAGAGGGCTTCTTATTGTGAATTGGTGCCGTATAAATAAAACTGAATTGTAACACAATTATGCACACGTTGTGTGTACAGGCACAACCTTTTTGGAGGAAGCTCCCTTAAAATGATAGATGCAGACCTCAGTCGTCTCTTTACGGCAACTTCGCTCATGCAGATCGACGACAACATCATGAGGTATGTGGAGACGCAGTGTAAGATTGTTTATAGTTAATACTGACCATCTGAAATAAGGAGATCTAATCTGAGTAGAACCTTTTGTCACATATTGATTAATGAAATTAATTATTTTTTTTTTTTATCTTTCAACAGAAAATTCCATGGTCACAGTTCTCTCAAAGAATACTATGAAAAAGAAAGTTGTGTACATTATATTCACAACGTAAGAACGGCTTTTCCAACAGTCTCATTGAACTACGTTTCTCGGGTCTGATTTTTAATTTGCTTAATATATGACATTTTGTTGATAAATTTCCAGGTTGACGTGCCACTGCTGCTGGTAAACTCTGCAGATGATCCTCTGGTTCATGATTCACTGCTCACCATCCCTCGCACGCTAGCAGGTAGATATCAACACATGACACCAGCAACGGTATAAAGTCAACCATGTTCACTTTGACAACTGCTCAACGCACACGTGGCTGATCTGTCAGATCATTTAATTTTGTATACAACACGGTTTTGCTCTTTTGGGGTTAATGAGCGATGCAGTAAACTTGATGAGATAATGTAGGTTCAAAAGCTATCAAATAATCCAAGAACCAAACTAATTACCCCTAAATAGTTGAAAAACCTAACTGTAGTTGGGGGATGAAATTAGAGATAAAGTAGATACATATCTCTACATTTCATAGTTAATTGCTTTAATCTGAAATATAAACATGCTGACGATGCGGAAAACACCAAAGCCTAACATACTGCTAGGAAATGTATCCATGTGCTCATTGATTTCACTTTATGTAGTTCTTGTACCTGCAAACAAGCTGGGGCATATTTTTAGTTGAACCTCTGTGGATTAACACAACATCCTTGTCCTGTCTGACTAAATGCTGTTGTTGAGTCGTGGTACTGATTCTCAGAAAACAAGTCTGCAGTCTCAAAAAGACCTTTGATGAGTTGGCGCTGACTGGGACAGGGTGGGGCACAAATTTGGTCTATGAGTAATGCTTTCCTGAATGTTGCAGCAGCTGAACCACTCACCCATAAATATATCAGTGTTTCTCCGTCTGTTTAACCCATTAACACCTGATGCAACTGTAAGAGGGTGCCTCAGTTCCTCCTCCTTAGGGTCCCAAAAACTATTTAAAAATAAGAGTTTATATCTAATTATTCTTAAAACAAACCTTATGACTGGTTGCATATTATGGTGAGATCACCAAGGCTCCCTTCCCCTCCCTGCCTTTGCTATATTACTGACACCTTTACTGTTTTGAAAAAGAAAAATTCCACTTGAAAGGGTGTGTGTGGGCGAGGGAGTCCTGACTGTAGGCACACAGCAGTCATTTCTCCTACACAGAGGATATATGTTGCTTTTTAGAGAGCAATGCTTACAGAAAAGTGTATTAGGAGCCCTTTTGGCCAAAAATGTGATACAGTAACTCAGACAAACAACTACCTTTGAATTGCTCTGGCTGTGTTGGCCCTGGCATTAGCTGAGAATAAAAAAATGTTTTATAAGAGAGTAGCTGTCACTATTAAGTAAATTACACTGCAGTAAATAGCCAACAAGAGCTTTGAAATACTTAAACAAAAAATATCCGCCCCAATTTGTTGTGTTGTCTCTTTATCTTATTCATATACTGATGTTGGCTTTGATGTTATGGATAAAACTTAACATTTACTGCTATGCCAGGAAGAAAAGCAGGTATTTTAAATGTGTAAACATCCACGCAGCAGTTTATTTTCCGCCCATGTTGTCAGGCTGCTGAGGTGGTGGCTGCAGGGTCTGGGTGAGCACTTAGCTGTCCAAGGGCAGCTCAGCCACTGTCATGAATAGTTTGCAGTGGGGAAAAGCCCTGAGGGATCTTAATCACTATTCATCCGCATCAGGCTCCCCCACTAACCCAGATAGGAGCAAGAGAATAAAGAGATCCAGGCCAATCCTTTCACAAGACCACTGTTGCTGCTTGTCCACAGCTGCAGGCTGCTGCAGAGGTTTAAATAGCAATCTGAAAGAGATTAATGCTTCATTTTCAGTGTGGAGATGGCCTACTTTTAAATGAATGGACTGTGATATAAAATCATTATGTATGGATTCACAAAAGTAAACCATCTATATAGAAACACAGACTACAAGTCTAGTGAGATTTTTAAAGCAATCTGTCATTTACATTTACTTAACCAGGCAGAAAGTGTGCAGACACAGGAGCATTACATCCATAGAAGGATGGAAGCTTAGCCAGGTAACCTTGACGATTATAGAAAACAGGAATTAATTAGCAGCAGTGTCACATGACATGTCTGCACTTCAAAAGACAAACAAAGGAGTGAATAATTTAACTGCTATCCCCTACTTTGAATCTCAGATTTTACCTTCTGGAGAGCAGTCTTGAAAATAAAATTAACATATCACTAAAATCCATTTGTTCCAGCTTTTATCATCATTTTAAGCAGCAGTGACTAATCATCATAAGTCTGATCATGCATTTATTAGTACAAGAATATATCCAGAAATGCGTTCCAGACCCCAGTGATGCTGTATTACACTACTGTATGCCGTCTAATTACACAGTTTTTATATATTTGTGTTTTTGTAACACCTCATTTTGCTCTTCCTGGAGGCTTTTCCACAGTATCTTAGACCGTATTTGCAGAGGCTTACTGCCATTCTGCTGCAAAAGCATTTGCGAACATGAATGTTGGCAAGACATCTGATGGGGTCTGTGTCAGAGCAGTCAGTTTTGTCAACAATTACCACAAAACACACACTAACCTTTGTTTTAGCAAATGTGGGCCGGGACGGGTGTGTCCACATACTTCTGACCAGAGCGTTGCACAGAAACGGTTAAAAGTATTGTCTTGACTGGCAGGTTTTCCAGACCGTCTCATCTAAATATCTCTAAAAAACAACGAAAAACTGTGTTTTATAAGTTCAGTTCATGTAAAGTAGGTTAGCTAACAAACCTGACAAATCGCATTACATCTCTACTTCAGTTTAGTCGCCATCCTGAGCACACAGGAGGCAACAGTTGGAGAGAAACAAAATAGCAGAGCCAGGTTCATGAAGGGTGATATCTGCCTCGACGGGGAAGCCATGCCAGATTAGTCCAAGGATATTTGCCATAACATAAACAAAGAGAAACACAAAGTTAATAACAGATCATAATGCCGTATTGCATCATCACAGTGCATCGTGGGAAGTCCCCCAGTAGCCTATAGCAAAAAAAAACCAACTAAATCCCTCATTACCAGCTGTACCAAAAACAAAAAAATGTAAGCCTAATCTTAAAGTCACAAAGGGTTTCTGTGGCCAAAACACAAGCTAGGAGATGGCGTCATCAGAGAGGGGATTGATAGATGAAGATTCTGCTTTTCATTCTACATTTGGAAACGTCAGTGCTCTGTTGGGATAGTAAGGAGCTATGAGGTCATATCACAAGGAGCCTTAACAACCAAAAACTTTATCAAGCTGCCAGAAGTTTATTCAAGCATTTATCAGTTTGACCATGCAAACACACCGTATCTCTAACAGATATGAAATAAGCTCTGCCACACTCCCAGAGAAGGAATGCCTATCCTCTGTTGGTTAAACACCGCCCAGTCTGCAGAAGCATAATTACTCTGCACTTTGTCCTCTTTCAGCAAAGAAGCCAAACGTGATCTTTGCCCTGACACTCCACGGAGGCCACCTGGGCTTCTTCGAGGGCGAGGTGCTCTTCCCCCAGCCGCTCACCTGGATGGACAAAGTGATAGTGGGTTTCGCCAATAGCATGTGTCAGTGGGAGAAACAGAAACCGCCGTGTCAGAGTGACCACCTGAGTGAGGGCTCCTGCGGAGAGGAAAAGGCTTAAAACTCTGTAACTCTCTCCTTCATTCTCGACCCGTAGGCATCTATCTCCCCCCTCCGAGCACCACTCTCCCTGCACTTCACTGAGGAGACACTTTAAACTGCTCTTTCTTCTCTGCCTTCTCCTCTGGTGCTTCTGACCAAAACCGACCAAGACCGACCCGCACCTCCCAATCACACGCCTTTGCCCCGCGTTGTAATCACCGTCACCTTACAGTGTGAAAAGACAAAAGTAAACCAACTGCCTTTTGTGCTCATTTCCAATGTGAAGACTCAGCTGGAGCATTTTGTCGCTGCAGTGATAAACGGCCAATGGAGGTATCGACCAAATCTGACAAAACACCAAGTCGCGCTTGAAGGGAAAGTGGGAGTAGAACTTCAGAGTAGTCGAGTGAAAAAACGAGCACACAAGAAGCCTCGACTGCGTGACAGTCGGTGCCTTTTTACTGCACCTAAAAGAGGCTCACTGCTTATCACCTCCAAGGCCATATAGCCTAGTCTGCTGCCTTAACCAAAGCAGCATCTTTGTAGTATGTTAGTTTGTATGTATGTAACTCACGGATGTGGTGAGGACACCTGTGTGCACCTGTGTTGGCCAGGAGTTACAGAACCATGGCAGCACATTTGGTCTTTGTGTTAGGTTTGTGTGATCCAAGTTCTCTGTTCATGGTCTGTTGACCTTTTTAATGTCTTTTGTTCGGGGTGAATTGTTGCTCTGATGTTTGTAGTACATTTCTAGTTGGGGGAAAAACAACAATATTATTACAGTGGGATTGTACACCTTATTTCCAGCCCTAAGCAACCTCCTGGTTATGTTGTAACGCTTATGTTTGGCACTTGAAACGAAAGCATTCAGTGCTCTAACCAGGAATTACTCCATATGGGATCAATGTACATTCCCACAGGCTCATGCTATCACTTTGATTCAGTGCACTTTACACCCTGTATGCCACATTTTTATTTCCTTGTTAGTGGAAGCAGAATTTCTGAGATTAACGGTTGGGTAAAAGGGAGCAAAGATGATGACTAAAAGTTAGATGACTCAAATGTTCCCTGTGTCATCTGCTATCAAGTGTCTTTGAGCCCTCTTGCTTTCTTCTGCTTTTGATCAGCTGCAGGTCCAGCTAAAACTGATACCCTCTTTGACATATGTAGACCTGCCACTGCACTGGCGCTAACGCTTAGGCCACGTCGTTTGGTGCAAAGATGATCCTGAAGTTTTGGAAAGGTAAAATGGCGTTATTAAAGGGAAAGTTAATTTTTCAGTTTTATTATCTGAGCTGTGAGGTTGATGAGTACGAGGGCTAAAGATACCATACTGAACCAAATGTTTATTCCAGTGCATTGTTGGTTAAAAAAAAACTAAAGAGAAGAAAGAAAGCTAGTGACTTTAATATTATTCAACTAGATTAGGAATCCTGCATCCAAGGGATTTGATGGAGTATTTTTGTGTCTGCAACTGTTTATCTTATTTTCTCCAACCATACTGAGTATTTTTAACATTTAACCTAAACATTTACAATGAAAGATTATCACAGGCCTGTCTTGTTAAAAAGGAGACTGCAACGCTGGGAACTGTTGACTCGGTTGTCTGGAACCAAGGAATCTGTGGCCCAAAACACTGTGATGAGAGACATCAGTGGTTTAAAACTATGAATGAGATGATTGACAGCAGTGCATTTTGTTAGGGTGTCATTGGCCAGTGTTTGTGCTATAATACCTGGGTGATAGTATTTGTATACATACTTGAACTCCTAGGATTTCATTGTTTTGTAGGAAGTAACTTCCAAAGCTTACCTATCAAAAACTTTCCAAACCAAATAATATTTTGATTATAGTTTTAAGCTCACACTTTAACAGGGCACCTCAAATAGATAATAAGTTAAGTGTAATTATTGGATTTTTTTTTTGTTTTGTGTATGTTTATAAAAGAATAGTACCTTGAGTTTTCTAAACACTCCATCAAATATATTTATACACTTGTTTGAATGAAGCCTATTCTGAGCAAATACTATCAATCCAGGTATGAATTTTACCAGCAATGGCAAGACAACATGAAGAAGGGGGTTCACTGATCCAACGTTATCTTGTTTTAACTCAGGGCTTTAACCAGTCCAACCCGTGTGAAACATGTTCTCTTAGTGTGGACCTCATTGGATTTTTTTTTTTAATGTTACTGTAAGATAAAAACCAGTAAGACTTACTTAGTCGGGGAAATCATCATGATTTTCCAGCCTCTGTTATTGTATAACTATTAAATGAAAGAAACCCTTAATTTAAAATGACATCATATTTAATGTGGATCAGTGACATCGAGACTGAGATCTGATCCTCTTTCTTGAATGTAAGGGGATTTGTTAAGTCTGCCTCCACCCTCTTTCTTTGCCTTAATGCTGAGGCACTGCTGCCATCTGTTGTCAGGGAAACCGCACTGCCACCGGCAGACACGTTTTCATACATCTCCGTTGTATCATTTAGCTCATAGTTTAACCACGCTGCAGCTCTCATTTGTAACGAATCTTGTGTGGTTCGGGATTATTTTGGTTCAGCAAAGAATAAGGTGAATTTTGATGACACTAGCAGTAACCCGGTTCATGCAAGAAGAGCCAATTGTGTTCTTGTCGAGCCTCTCCAACTTTGCACAAAAATGCAGGTCTGGATGTATTATTTAAATGTATTTTATTTGTATTGAATTGTCTTTTTTTTTGTGTAAGTTGCTTGTGCAAATGCGACAGGGTGTGAGTGTTGAGTAAACATGCACTGGGCGTGTACTGTGTCATATCACCACCTCTGGTCAACAGAAACCAAAATTTGTTCACTCAATCAATGAAAAGGCAAAACCGATATAAGGAATAGCATATATTCAAATATTTGAGGGACAAGAGATGGAACATCTGGGAAAAACTAACTCAGAGGGATTCTTTTTATCTCAACACAACCGTGGTGGAAAATGGCGACAAAATAAATATGAGACCAAAATGTATCGTATACATAAAGATGCATTTTCTCATGGATTCTGGGATCTAAAACGTTGTTTTACTGTACTGCTGTAAGAATGTGATCCTCTGTATGTATCATAACTTCAGTGCTCCAAACACCACACCTGTGGGCTTCTGTTTAACTGCTTGACATTGAAGAATTCAAATATCTGAAATGTAAATAAATCAAAAAACAAACCTACAACTGGGACAAACATAGCTGAATGTTGCTTTCTTATGAGAACAATTTTTCATTTTTGAAATCCTAAACTGTAAGCCCTAAGCAAGTGGGGAGCCCACAGCGTGTCGTACAGCTTCAAATCTTCAGTTACAGACTTGTTAGAAGATGGCTGAGTGATACGGCGGCACAGGAGCAGCCACACAACATGATAAACTCTGATACTGAACACTGGGTGTTTTTGTCCAGGAAAACCAGTGGTGTGTGTGATCTAATTATGTGAGGAATTATGGTTTGGTTCCAAAATAAATTATTTTCTCAAAATAAAAACATGTTTCCATTTCCATTTTACACACCAACATGCTTTTTTTTAAGATATAAAAACTATATTACAAGGATGATAAGTCCTCCTTTCTTGGCTCTGACTGTGTTCTAAATATTTAGTTTTTTTTTTTTTTTTTTTTAAGTCTCCTGCTAAGCATGTGATGTAAGATTTCTCAGACTACGTGCACTAGGACATTTCCTCACTGTGGTTTCCAGGATGATGTGAGGAGGGTGTTGGTAGAGGCCCAAATGCTGATGAATACTGTTTTACTTCTATATTTGCTCTCATTTCAAGTTTATTTACTGTTGATCCAAAGGTTGTGATGTCTGTTCTTTCATTTTCTTCCCCATTTTATTCAATATGATTGAAGTACTTCAAGAAGGGGACAGATGGCTGAAGTGAATTTAATATTTTATTATTCGCAAAGGGAAATTATATTGATCCGGGTTTAAAGATCTATTATCCAGGGTAATGAAAGAAAAACAAAAAAAGAAAAGAAATGGTCAATTACAAAAAAGAAAAACAAATGGTGAAAAAAAGGCTGCCCATGTGTTTGATCTTAAAGCAGTTAGTCTTTTCTCCTTTAACAGTCAACATAAATGTAACAGCGGCCGGCAGGAACCACCGTCTGTGCTGCTCTGTACGAGAGCTGAAATAAAGAAGCCTCCAGACAGTGAAGACAGACATGGGTCTATCTCTGCACGTTAGCTTTGTTTTAGATGCAAGACTTTCATAATTAAGAATCAGTTCAAGTAAATTATTAGCAGTCAGAGTTTCTAGGCCACTGGTATGGGGTAGATGGATACCGGTTTGGTTCTGATGCATCTCAGGAGACAAAATCCGGTTTTCAGGGCTGTCTTGGATGCAAAAGTAAGAAGGATTGTAGTTCATTGAATGGCTGTTAATGGCTGACAAAAAGCAAATCAATCTTCACTGACACCCACCCCCATGACGACATGCCCAACATTACAGAAAATAAACACATTTACTGCCTCATCCATCCATCCATCCATTATCTTACCCGCTTTATCCCTTGCGGGGTCACGGGGGTCTGCTGGAGCCTATCCCAGCTCATTTTAGGTGAGAGGCAGGGGTTACACCCTGGACAGGTCACCAGTCCATCACAGGGCCACATATAGACACACAAACCATGCTCACAACCACACTCACGCTCACACCTACGGGCAATTTAGAATCATCAATTAACCTAATATGCATGTTTTTGGACTGTGGGAGGAAGCCGGAGTACCCGGAGAAAACCCACGCAAGCACGGGGAGAACATGCAAACTCCACACAGAAAGGGCCCTGCCGGGCCTGGGAGTCGAACCAGGGACCTTCTTGCTGTGAGGCAACAGTGCTAACCACTAAGCCACCGTGCTGCCATTTACTGCCTCGTTCAAAAAAATGGGTTTTGGTCTCCAGAGTTTGATTTCATATCCAAGACAACAGTGGGGTGATAAAATGATATAAAACCACAAATGTAAGTCTAACTATGGGTTTATATATATATATATATATATATATATATATATATATATATATATATATATATATGCAGTATTGTTCATGTATTATATTTGACCAAAATAAGCAGAATGAAAAAATGAAGTAAAGGGAGTACAACAATTACAAAACGTGAATTGTTATGGAACTACAGACACACAATAGTTTTATTGAACATTTTAAAATGAAATGCAACAGGCAGGAATCATATTAATAGTAAACAAGGCAACTTGGGCATCACAACTCATTCAACACTTGAAGATCTTGAGACAGATGACCACGTCCAAGTCGCTGCAACAGCATAGCTGTTCCTGAAACAACTATCTAATGTTGGTCTGTCTCATCATCCGTCTTCCCTCTACATACTATTCATATATCGCCTTAGAGGCTATAAATCACAGAATCCAGAGCACAGTAATGTCTACAGTCGTTAGTGCTGTAGGTACAAGGCTGTAGTTGTAAACTTGACTTGTAAGGCACAGGACATCAATCCAAAGTCATCGCAGTTGGGATTTAGCAATCATGGTATCATCAGTTTTCTTAATCTCGCTCTCCTCGAACATTAATATGGAATGCCAGTGTTTTGAAGAAACAATTGTTAACTATCAATTATTCTTTCTGTGATATCTAAAGATCCTTTTTCGTCACCATGTGTCTCTTTATTCATTTGCAAACCCTCTGCCCTGAGCTCAAAATGCTTCTTTTTGTTCGAAGCTGCCTGGATGAAACACGACAACTTTCAGAGGGCAGTGTCTTCAGAGCCAAAAAGCTTGGTGGCAACGGCCTGGTAGTCAGCCACCGGGGCTTTCCCATCAAAATCTGAAGGCAAGATGTCTGCATCAAACTCTTTGAAGTAGCTGTCCAGCTCGTCGCCATGAACAAAGACCTGAAGAAGGTTAGGAACAGTATTCAGAGTGAGCAACCGATGTCATGTATCAGAAAAACAGACAATTGAGAGTGCAACGGTGACTCTTTCTGTCCCTGTCCGTACCCGCTCCAGCAGCTTGGCCTTCATGAAAGGTTTAACCACATTATACGTGGTGGTGAAATACCAGGGCTGGTGAGTGACGTGGACTGCCTTGAAGCGGGCGGGAAATGAATCCTGTACAGAAACAACACCGAGTTTTAAAAAACGGACTTGAAGTTACACACAGTTTCCTTTCAAGTCTGTTCTGACCTGCAGCATGTCCACCATCTTCTTGAGCTCAGCTGTCTTTATTCCTGACGCGTGCTGCATGGTGAAGCCTTTGAAATTCTCAATAAGGACAAAGCCGTTGATTTGAGTCTCTTCATTTTCAAGCAGCTTCTCCAGGATCACACAGTATGCTCTCAAGACCTGTTACATGATATATCAAGATGTAGTTTTATTATCCTTCCCCCCCTAAATACAGAGTTGTTTCAGAGTTGATTGATTCATTCAGAGTTGATTGGTTCATTCATGTGAGAAGCTAGTACCTCATCAAAGGTGATCTCCTCCAGGTCCCAGTTGTCGATGTTGAAGAGCAGGACAACACGGCCATACCTGTCTCTGGTGGGTAGGACCACAGGGTATCCTGCCTCAATGGTGCTGCGGACCGCCTCGGGGGTCAAGTTCTCAAACAGCTCAGGATAATCCTTACGGAAGCGCACATAACCTGAGGGTCAAGAGGGTCATCAAAACACACATGGCAAAAGTGAAAGATTACCTGCTTTCTCATAGTGGGCACCATTTACTCACTGGTCACCATAACTGGTCACTGCATGCTGCTGGTTTGTGAAATGCAATGACAGAATCATCTAATCATCTTAATCCTGAGCGTCATCATACTAAAGTAATAATGTACCAACTGTGAGTTGCTTGTGTGTTTACAAAAGAGAGGAACAGCACACATGTTTCTGATGAGTGAAGGAGTGCATGTCTTCAATAATTAATGTTACACAAGTTCACTTCCAAAAAACCCTCATATGCAAGCAAGTCCATCCATCCATTTTCCATATCTGCTCCACCCTATTCAGGGACAGGGGAGAGACTGGAGCCTACCCGTCCACATTAGAAATGTATGAAAAGAAAAGGGTGCAAAAGCAAATAAATTATGGTGTTTTGATTAAAAGCATTTGAGAAAAGCAAGTTTTGGGGCAAAATGAAGATGTTTGGGGGTTGATTCCAGCAGAGGGCAGAATAATGACTGAAAGCCTTTCATCTTGTTTGGTTTGAATTCTGGACACCACCAAATGACCAGGGGCCTCATTTATAAAGCTTGCGTGCGCACAAAACAGAGCTTGAAAGATGCGCACGCCACCTTCTACGCATAGGTTGGGATTAAAAAAAAAAACTTTGATCCTAGTGCACGAACATTTTGAAGATATGGGGAACTGGCGACGCAGACGGTGATGTGGTGAAATGAAATGATACTTTTAATGTCATCACATATCAGACTTATAATATAATAGCGCTGATCGTGTCCCTCTGTGTTTGAAGCACAGCGTCAGTCCGGACGCGGCCACTTCCAGCTGCGCCATGCGCTTGGATCGCTCTGGTGCTGCTGGTGCTGCAGCCGCGATGCAGGACACGCCGTGCCGGGAACCTCCTCGTCACCCACCACGACAACTGGAGAGTGACTGGACATAACAAATAAGTGCCGGGCCAGTCTCCTCTTGGCCTACACCTTCAGATCGCATCACTTCTTTTTTATTTCTGCCACAGATCTGTCCGTGGCACTCACGGCGTTTACAGCAGCAACGACGTGCTGCCACTCACTCGCTTTCTTTTTGTTAGTGATGGCACTACTGTGACCACCAAATAATGTGGTTTTCCTGGCCTCCACCTCATCCACAACATCTCCATCTCGGTCTCCATGAAATTTAGTAGCACGGTGGCTCGACACATGTCTCATTCATCCTGACGCGCAGCAGAAACGGACTGCAGGCAGGCGCTGCGCATGCTCAGCAGGCTCATTCATATGCAAATACAGTCATCAAGTACTTTGCATTGACTATTCATGGTAGAAAGTGGGCGTGTAGAGGGCGGGATATGAGGCGAATTCACGTGCGCAACCTTCCAGGTGGACTGTGATTTATAAAGAGAACATTGTGTGCAGATGTGCGTGCACACGGTTTTAAAAAATCCGGATTTTTTTGTGCGCACGCCATTTCCGGCTTTTGAGCGCACGTACACTTTTAGTATGAATCCTACGCACTCTTTTATAAATGAGGCCCCAGGCCCTGTGGATCTAAGATCCAGAGAACACGTATCTGATATGATTTGGGCACCGATGATTCAGAGATTTATAAGAGTCTGATGTGAGAACTGAATTCTTTGTTTAACTGGAAACCAGTGTAAGAATTGAATTATCGGCATGATGTGTTCCCAGCCAGAATACTGAGTTTTTCTCAGTATTCTTCCTGCAGCACATGTCCAATGCTCTTATTGGAAATGACCGATAGTATAGTAATCTACCTTACATGAAATAAAAACATGGAAGAGCTTTGCAAGATGCGTCTTTGACATAATGTTCTTCATTTTTGGCCATGTTTTTTAAGATGCCAGGAAGATGAATTGGAATCTTAAATTCATGTGGACAATGAAATTCAGGTCCTAATCGAGGACCACGCCAAGATTCTTCACATAGTTGCCTTGGTGTTAAGGTAATCACTGATTCTTAACATCCTTTATTTATTTCCAAAAATAATCATAATAATTTTCTATTTGTTCAGTTTCAATTGAAGTTTTTTTTAACTTCCTTGAGGCACTGGCATGACAGGTTGAACAGCCCTTGGTCAATTGGGGGGGATCTACATAGATTTGGGCATCTTCTGCATACTTATGATAAGAAACACCATGGTGTTGGAGAATACAAAAAAAGGGGAAGGGTACACAGATTAAAGAAAAAGGGTCCAAGGATTGATCCTTGTGGGACTCCATATCTTGAGTTGTTCCTTTACTGTAGATTTATAAAATGACAGTGACACCCTGGACAGGTCCCTAATCCATCACAGGCCACTGGTAAGTCCTCCTAAGATGATGTTTTCTTAATTATTCTGGTTTGTTTGTTGACCAGGGAGCTTAAACAGTAGATGGATGAAGTCTCAGATTACCACATAATTTAAATTGAGGTATGAATGAAAGTTTACAGTTGAATTACACACACACACACACACACACACACACACACACACACACACACACACACACACACACACACACATAGACACACACACATACACACACAATAAGCAAGTCAGTAAACCCATGTCCTTCTGTTAAGTCAGTTTGTTCTGCTTGTTGATGTTCTCTCATCTACCGGACCAGCACAGTTGTAGTGAGGTTCCCAGCAGAACACTGAGTGATCACTGCTAAACTAAACGTGTTGTCCAATTTGTACACAAAGGAGTGCTTTGTCAGGGGTACCCCAGAGGCATCTCAAGGCCCCCAATTAATGAACACATGCCTCGCTGTCTCAGAGATGGACAGGGTTCATGCAAACGAGGAAACAAAAGAGACCTCATCTTTAATTACTGAAGCTATTGAAAAATGTCTGCAGAAACTAAATCAAAAGCATATGTGCGTAGGAGCTCAGCTTTTTCTCTCTACAAACGAGCTGAAAGAAAAGCCCTTCACATGAAGCTGTGTGGCCTCAGCCTCTCACCTTTCATGAGGTCGTGGGCTCGGCTGACATCAAACTTGCGGGCTCTGAGGAAGCGCAGCAGTAGAGCATCGGGTTTATCGCTGAAGCGCTCCTGCACCAGTTTGGCCATATCATCTCCTTCCCCCGACCTCTCCTTCATCGTGACACGGAGCTCTTTGAGTGACGATGCCCGTCTCTCATCTGTCTCACCCAGCTCATCCTTTGCCTGAAGAACCCAAAAATAAACATTCTCCCTTAAAAAACTACACCGTGTCTCCAGAGACAAAAGGGATGACCTGATTCCGTTTGAAAAGTGCTGATCAAAACTCTGCTGCCATTTCAGAGATGTGGTTATTTTACCTTTTGCACAGTGTGCCCAGGCAGTTTGGGGCACGGCCCAAACACCGGCCCGTGATCCTTCACCGTCAGATGCTCCAGCTTTGACCTCATGGCCTGCTCCTCCTCCGACACCACACGGAAAGTTCCAGTCTGCAGGAAAATACAAGTGTAGTCAACCTGTGCAGACTATCAGTCAGACTAGCATTTTACATCTTTTATTTTCTTTAACATCCAACACGTGCACCTGAGAAACCTTTCTGATCTGGAGCACAAACTAATGCACAACAGTGAACAAGTGATTAATCTGCTTCACATGATTACAGAAAGGACCTCTAAAGCTACTTCTTAAAGGCAGCTTAACGGTCCATCCCAGAGCCAGCATCTACTGGCACAATAACAGTATTATCCACTGACAGTCAGACCTGCAGGAACTAAGGCTTCTCCCCCAGACCTGTTGTTTGGCCAGAGAACAGGGGATAGACAGGGACCTAACCAGCAGACACAAAGATAAAGTGACACTCAAGCACTCTATGAATTGCTGGAAAGTAGTTCAACTTACAGCAGCCATGGTTTCAGCGTCTCACAGCAGCTACACCAACGCTGCAGAGATAGAAGAATTGGCAAAAACACAGTATGAGCACATTAGACCGTAAAGAGTCTTTAGCCTTTCACTCAAAACAACACACACGAGTAAGTTCTTGTCAGGGTTTTTCTTTTGTTTTTTCTTCTCAAAGGAAAAGCAGCAGCATCAAGGATCACGCCAGTCATTGATTTTTTTTCTTGGTTCGGTGTTGTCTAACTGTTGACAAGGTAGAGTGATTCCTTTATTCATTTGTGGGGCAGGAATCCTCTTACACAATAGGCCAACACAATGCATAAACAGTGTATTGTGTCAGTCCATCATGTCATGACACAGATTAAGTTTTTCATTGGAACTCATTGCTGCATTGAGAAAACATTTATGCTTTAGTCAAATTGTAAACTTAACTGGACCAGAAGCTACTACCATCTCTCCTAGGCAACATAGGAAGCTGTAAAACTGCAAACTGGATGTCCAAACACATACCTCTTGAGTTCAGTTCAGTCAATTTGAGTCTCAAATCAAGCATTTTATTTTTCAAACATCATTAAAAGACATTCCAATTGCATATAAAATAAATAATTCCTAGAATAATGTCACTACAACATAGTTGATACTAGCTGATCGTGTAGGGGTGATACTTTTTTTCTTCACTTTAGCATATAGTGCTTATCTATCTTTCAACACCCCCTGATTACCTATAGTTTTATTAAACTGATAGGATTTTTGTTCTTACTAAATCATATTAACACCAAATGTACTGTTCATCTTGATTTGCTGATCTGACTAAGAGCTGTTTGAACAAAATAGCAGAGCAGCCTTACCTTCAGCAGACTGGATGAGAGACCTCCAGAGAGTGCGATGGGAGACAAGAGCGGCACAGAGGACCGGCAGGGGAGGAGTTACTGAACACGTCACTCAACGCAGGATTACTCACGGGATTACAACCAGGTGGCTAATCTACATAAAGGTAACTGGGCGGACTGCTGTGATGAAGGAGGAGAATATATATATGTATATATATATATATATATATATATATATATATATATATATATATATATATATATATATATATATATATATATATATATATATATATATATATATATACACACACGTTTTTTCCACGCTTCAAGGAATTGAAACAGTCAGAAAACCATTGAAAAAACATCATTTTTTTTCTTTTTCTTACTTCTTCAATTATCCAATTATACCTATACTTTTTTCTTTGTGATTAAGTCATTCTATTCTCTGCTTCGGCTGAAAAAATGACTGTGACTACAACACACATACACACATACCTGCTTCTTCCTATTCAGGGCCATAGGGGATAATCATACCGTATTGTATTTAAGCATGTATTTGTCAGGCTATACAGGCCCACTTCCTGTTAATCACATCACACTTATTCAAAAGCTTTACAATTTTTTTCAAAACCAACATTACAGATAACACTGTACTAAAAAGTTGTTAATTACAAAAACACGCTATCCAAAACTTCTAACTTCACCGACTTCTAAATTAACGTTATAGAAAAGACAATTCCCAAAGAACATAAAGGAGCATATGCTGCTCATACACATACTGTGATTCCATCTGTGCATTCATTATGTTTAACAGCACCTCATATTGTAAGAAATCAAGGAACTAGCATTTGACTTTCCCACGGCCTGCTGTGACAGCTTCCACCCGTACAGACTAAATGTTAACCAAGTCACACATGTGATATAACAAGTCATATTTCAGCTGGACTAGTGTGTCTGTGTGATCGTCATGTGGAGAGCTCACACTTTCTCCTTCATGGTAAACATTCCTGCACACATTCTTTGAAACCCTCCTCCGAGGGGACCGCTTGTTTTGTGTCCCAGATTATGCATTACTCTTCCATGACTGCACAGCATCAGACGGCGGTGCCAGTCATTAACAACAGTAACAGTGAACCAGTTATTTGCTTGTATGTTTTGGAGATTTTTTTTGTCTAAATCAATCATTTCTGATTAGTGCACCAGTCTTGGTGTCATTTTTTGTTTTGCCTCACTAATGGCTAATGGTAAAAAAAACAAAGTTGTTTTTTATGCCACTTTGCTTTGGGCTGAAATATTTAACCAGCCAATGGATACATTTGTTTTGTAGAGACACTTGCTCCACAGATGACTCTTATCATCAGCATTCACATTACCATAGCATTAACATCTGTGGAGGTTGAGTGTACTGTTGGACAGATACTTATGATATTTGGTACAAACATTCACCTCAGGAATAATTTATAAGTTTACTGATATCCATGTCTTATGATTATTCAGAAATAATGATCTTTTTTTTATTTTTACCATCCTGTAATTCTTAGTTTTTCCACCAGATGTCCTCAGACTCTACCACCCGTATTCACCACCACCTCTTTCAGTCACTTGTTTCCATCTCCTGACCAGTTCCCAGTATTTATTTAGCCGTTGTTCTCTAGTTTCGTGCCACATTTTCATTCCATATCATACTATTTACATTTTTTTTAAATGTTCCAATTCCTATAATATCTTCTTTTTCCAGTTTTTAATAATTTCCATCCATATGTCAGTTTATTTTCAGATATTTTTAAGACCCAAGTTTAATAAATAGCTAGGAAAGTGGTTAAGAAATGCTTCCTCAAAGAATACTTTACAATTCTATTACATTGATGTATAAACCATGTTGCTATGAGTTTGATGAGAGTCATTGACTCCATTTATGTTACAGTGACATGCAAAGGTTACTTTATACTCTTTTAATCATATTTTACCTTGTGTACACAGAATACAAATCTGATCACAGTTCCTCAGGTGAACAGCAACACATTGTTCATTGTGCCATTAAACATATAACAAAAATATAGACACAAAAAAAAAATATGTGTGGACAATACCAAGTTGTCCCCCTGCTTCAGTAGCGTGTAGAGCCACTGTAAACAGCAGTGAACTAAAGTAGCTGTTTTCTGCATGACTTGATCTGTCCCTCATGTCTTCCTAAAGGAGGTTTGGCCCATTCTGTTGTTCAACATTTCTTCAGTTTGTTGATGTTTTTGGCTGTTTACTAGTGCAAGGTACTGCCACAGCATTGCATTTGGGTTGAGGTTGATATTAACTAAGTCCTCTTTTATTATGAAGCAATGTTGATGTAGATTTGCTGATGTGCTGGAGATCATCCTCCTGTTGCATGAGCCAGTTTTGATCAAACTTTAGCTGTTAGATTGTTGCAATCGCATCTGATTGTGGAATATAGTATTGGTATGCAGGCCCTGTGGCTGCAAAGCAGCTGCAAATCATCAGTCCTCCACTGCAGCGCTTGACAGAGGGCACGGAGTGTAGCAACCATCATGTGGTTTGTTCAGATGCAGCTTTTGTTGTGCTTCCATGTTCTTTTCACACAGACGAAGCTTTTTCCCGCTAACCCTTCCAAACAAACCGCACTTGTTCAGTCTCCTGTTGTGCTGTCATTTAACATGCTCAGAGAGGCTTTAGGGTCTGAGATGTAGACCGTGTAGCTTGTTCTTTTCTCTGTATCTCTGAGCATTGAACAGCCTTACCTTGGGGTAAATTTGTTGGAATGTAGAGATCTGGGAAATTCAGCAGCTGTCTTAAATGGTTTCCACTTATGGTTATCTTTCTCAAAGCAGAAGACTGAACTCCAAAGTGCTTGGAAATGGTTGTTTTTTAAACCCTTTCAGGATTGATATGCAGTATTACCTGCTTTTCTAATACTACTGATGATCTCTTTCCCTCATGGTATTGTGTTACCACATACCTGAATGTCCTAGATGGGTAAACTCTCAAAATGTTTGCTTTTACAGGGTCCAGCACACCAGTTCAGCAATTAACCCTCTCTAATAATACAGAAGCAATAATTCACTGTTAATTTTCTTTGCCAATCATCTCAGTCTTCATGCTAAACTAAACACTTCAAAGTATCTTTACATTTAACTGACATAAAGGCATCTCCTCTGTGTGGATTTGGTCTGTTTCTTGACCCCCAAAAATGAAGAATAGCAGCAGCAGAGAGAAGCAGAACGTTGGTCGAATCGAACAGTCAAGCGTTGCCTCCTCGTATTTTCCGAAGATCCTTTCACTGACCTTGTCAGATACATGCAGTCTGTCAAGCCTTCCTGAACATATTCTGAATAGCTCAGATAAAGGAAGGCATGAGTCCAGCATGCTTGGCTAGTTTAATAAAGATTTATGCTGGATAGGTAGCCATGAAAAAACTCAAATTAGAAACGTCTTTACCGACTGATGAACGTGGGTGTCATATTCTTAAAACATTAATTTCTTTTTTATGTTTTGAGTTGACTGGAATTCTATGTCCGCTAATTTGAGTCTTTGTTTTTTCTTTCACTGTATGTTTTTTAAGTGTATTAGGTTTATTATTTTACTTTGCTTGGCTGCTATTGTGGCCAGGTGACTCTTGGAAAAGAGACGTTTCTCTTGAGAGATTCACCTATCAAGATATTATTTCTGAAAGCAGAATCTGAGACTAAAGTTGAGTCTTACTGCTGAGAAGAGGTTAAAGGCTGAATTCAAGAAGTGTTAATCTGAACTAAAGCTCCATGCTCTGCTGGGTTTCCTCTGGCTCTCGCTCCTCCACACACTGAGGCCTCTGTCTTCCAGAACTGGCAGACTTACTGCACTATTGTCTCTCTATCAGCACCTCTCATTAGTAGATATTTATGAATGACCTGCTATTCCCTTACAGCAGCGGACAGGGCTCAACCAGGCCTCCATGTGTCACGTCAGTGAAGCGTTTTTGTCTCTGGTGAACAATTCGTCTGCTTGATATGAAGAAATTCCTGCAGGTTCTATCATCCCGCAAGCCAATAAACAGGCATGGACAGGTACAAATGATGCAGAACACCCTCCTCATCATGAATGCGGGGTACGGGGACACCTGTCAGGATGTTAATACTGTGAATGGGACTATATTTCGGGGGTTCGGAGGAGGGAAGGCAGGGACATTGGTCGTAGGATTAGTGGTTTTACATCTATGAGGTCCATAAGATCAGAGTATTGGAGGTGGGAACTGAAGAGTTTTGTCAATAAAATGAAGTTACACATGTGGTACCTTTCCATTACAGACAGAAAAAAATGTCCACTGAAATAACTTGAAACTGACAAAAGTAATAATAAATAATAACTTACTGGACATTGACTACTGAAAATCCAACATTGCTTCTGAACAGCGGTTCAGCAGAATCGTAGAAAAACAAGTTCAACAAACTAATGAAACTCTCCTTGGCAAATTAGTCGGTCCCCTTAGAAAAGATAATTAAAAATAATTTGAGCATAGTGACATGTCTCTGAGGAGTGTAATTATTATTATTATTATTATTTCGTTTATTTCGGCATGTTTATATAGACACATTTCATCTCCAGAACATTATACATTGCATACTCAGCACATGACGAAAAGGGTACGGGAGAAGCTGACGCTTATCAAAGTCCCGCCCCGTTCTATGTAAGATTCATGATCACATCAACAACAGAATTCAGTAAGATACATAGTTTACCACATAGCAATTTGTCTAATTTCATCCTTCACAGTCCAGATAGCATGTATGTTTGTACACGTGTCCAGTCCACTCATCCTGATCACCGTTCCTGTGATTTACTACTGTGTCCACTGTTCAGTTATTTTAATGTCCAAGCCTCTTTTTGCATGCAATCCACTTTGCAATGGAGGTGCGTGTGTCAATGCAGATTTTGATTAGTCGCTGTCCTCTGGCTCTCTAGCCGCCACAGCCTTTGCCCCCTCCGCTCGTACTGACTTCATCTCCTCACGAGCTTTGGACACATCCGACCATACACTGGTCAGTCTCCCCTGGATGTCAGCGAGGCCAGAGAGCAGCTTTGCCTGATCAGCTCTCACTTTTCTCAACTTTTGTAGCATCCAGACCCCAGACCAAGTGTCTTAAGTTTTGCAGTTAGTCAGTCCGACTATTTAAAGGGTGAAAGGTCATCACTCATCATGGCGCTCACCACGCTGAACATGGACTAAAGAAAGCAAAATGAGAGTCGTCTGAGGAGGAAGAAAATTGCAAACAAACATGTGAAAAGTAAAGACAATGAGATAATCTTTATGCATTATGATGTTCCTGTAATTAAAGATGCAGATTTCATCCAGAAGTGTTGGGTCCACAGGTCTGTAGCCAACTTCCCTGGATGTAGCCGCAAGATGAAAACTGACGACAAATTGAACAGATGGAACAAAATTTGATCTGTGTTAATAGAGGTTTGGTCTTAGTTGCAGGTCATGGGGTCCTCCAACAGGGTAAAGACAAAAAAACATCCAACTAAAAGCAGCCAAGAATGACTAAAAACAAAACCTTCTGAAGTGTCCTTCTATGAGTCCCAATTTACATCCTGTTGAAATCTGTGGAAGGAGATGAAACATGCGGTCTGGGGAAGAACCCCTCACAGCTGGAGCACACTGTTCATGAGGAGTGGACCAAAATACCCATCTACAGGTGCAGAAGTCTCACTGACAGGTACAGAAATCACTTGCTTGCAGTGATTGTCTCAAAAAGGTTGTGCAAGGTTACCCAGGGCAGTTTCTTTTTATATTTATTTATTTATTTATTTATTCATGGTTCTGTTGAACTACAATTCAAAAGCAAAGCCATTTATTTGTCCATCATTTTTATTACTTTAGTGAGTTTCCAGTTATTTCAGTGACTATTACGGGTTTTCTTTCTGTGATGGAAAGGTACCAACAAATGTATCCACATGTCTGTTCAGTATCAGCTCTCCGATGAGTCCTGACTTTGTGGCAGTTAGCCATCATGAGTTTTATTATTTAGACCTCTGCATTTTCTACGATGGGATGTGTCACATCTCCAGTGGAAAAAAAATAAAATCAAATACTTGAGGGTCACAGTCAAGTATAAGTAAATAATGATAATAAAGTAGACCCCTGACATGGGCCTTTTCAAACCCTTAAACACACATAATTTAAAGGGGACGTATTATGGCATCCAATACCTATTTTAAACAGGCCTTGAATATCTTAAAAGCAAGCTTTTGATTTTTTTTTGCAAAATATATTAGAAATTCAGCCTCTGAGCCATGTCTTTATCATCCCATTCTCTAACCTCATTCTCTATGCTGGATTCTGAGTGGGCGGGGCTATGATAATGATACACTGTGCTGATTGGCTGCCTGAATGAACTATGAAAAAATGGTGGAAGCTCCGGCCGGCGGAGTTAGTTGTGGGCGTGGTTTCACACATCGGAGGCCAACCTATGTAAATTGCATTTTGGTTACATAACGAAAGGGAGCAGAATCTGAACGGCTCGTAGAAGCCACATCACACTGGATGGCTCATCCGGGCGGCTGTACAGACACTGCAGAATTTGGTTGCTTTCCTTCTGAGTTGGCAGGCTGAGGGGAGACCACTTTATATATGTTAAAGCAAGGAAAAACATGTTTTTCATAATAGGTCCCCTTTAAGTATATTCCTATGAGGGCTCCAGTCTTCTGATCTTGCCTTAAATCCCGATGAGTTATTGCTCTGTGACCGAGGCTCATTCCTTCGGCTGCAATGGTCCCACACAGCACCTGACTCTTGGCCCCCGTGGGCCCACAGGAGAGTGTTACATGTTTGAACTAAACCTGATCAGACCCCATGGGACAGATCAGCTCATGAACAAGTCCCCAGGCCTGACTCCAGGGCAGGACGCTGGTATCCCACACTCAGAGTAGAGTTGCTGCTGCTCCACGTCAAGCCCAGCCAGTTGAGGTAGCTCGGATGTCTTGTTCGGATGTCTCCTGGTCGCCTCCCTGGGAAGATACTTTTGGGTTTGACAAACCAGGAGGAAGATCCGGGGCAGACCCAGGACCTCTCTCGACTAGCTTGGGAATGCTTCAGTATTCCCGTGGAAGAGCTAGAAGAGCTGGCTGGGGAAACGGAGGTCTGGGCCTCTGATCACCACGGAAACCTGGCTGAGCAGACCTTAATAGACGGATGAAATTCCTGTTGTAATTGTGACAGGAACTCCCACAAATCCGTCAGTCAGAGTCCACACTCCCACCTGGTGGCTACAGTCATCTGCTGCCACACGGATCCGCTGGGATCAAATACCAAACCAACCCACAACACAGAACACAGAAACCTTTTAGAAATTCAAAAAGATATACAAATAATACTCAACACTAACCCAGCACCACCGTGGTAACTAAACGATACCTCTGTAAATAACAAGAAATACACATCATTGCAACTTTTAGTGTCTTAATGCCTTTACTTGTACAAGGTTTATATAACAACGTCTTCTCCTCCAAGAGATGAATCATCTTAAGGCACAAACTTTTTACACTTTACAATGCATTATAGATGGCACAGTGTCACACGGCAGACTAAACCTGAACTGAAAGTAGTCAACTTCCTTTCTTTACGCAATCCCATGATGAAATGTAATATATAATATATGCATGTATGTATAAAGCTGACACATAACTGAGGCACACCACAGTAGACATGGCATCTACATGGCAAGGTTTTTCTCCCACTAGGGGAGTTTTTTACCTGCCATTGTTTATGTAATATCTGCTCGGGGGTCATGTTCTGGGTATGGGTCTCTGTAAAGCGTCTAGAGACAACTCTGTTGTATTAGACGCTATATAAATAAAATTGAATTGAATTGAATTGAATTGAATCAGTAACTTTTTTTGGAAAACAGCCATTATTGGAGCTTATGATCTGATCAACCCCTGACTAAAACAGGAAACGTAATAACCTACTGCCATAAATGCATTTATAGACGCAATAGATCCCTTTGATTGTAAGCAAGCTGACTCACAAATGTGCCTGGTATAACTTTATGTCGGAACAGGTTTTGAGTGCACGTATGAAAATAAAGGTCTCACTCATGTTTAAAATAAAAAAAACTGACGTTTTAAATGTTGTGTGCCATCATAAGTTTAAAAAAATTGTTTAAGCTTTCGCTTCATGTAATATTATTTTTTTTCATGGTGCTAATACTTAAAGCTCCTGCATTTGTCCAAAATGTAAACAGGAAGTCAATCAGTTTCTATTTAAGCCTGTTTACTTGGCAAATTCTATCAACAGGGCAACTGGACTTCCTCTTTTTATTTATCTTTTTGATTCTTGAAGACCTGGCATGAGACTCACCACGATGACCGATAGTCTACACCAGTGAATTACCGGATAACGTGAAAATCTAAATTTAAAACCTTACCAAAAGCAGTGGAATATCAATACTTACTGACTGTCACCAGCAGTTTACAAACACTTACCACCCAGCTGAACCCAAAGAACAAACAGTGTGAAATTCAAAAATATAAAACAGGTAAAGGCACATTTAGTGCTATTTGGAAACAAGGACCTGTGAATGTTGCAAGGCAAACTGAGTATAATCTGATACACTGAGTTGATTCATTTATGAGAAAGCAGCACATAATTGCAACAGTGCCCTTTGTTTCCAACAATGTTCTGATGTGCAGGCCCAAAGCATGTTTCAAAACAAGGTCAGTTATACATGAGGATACATGGTCCTGTATTTCTCTTCGGTAAAATCGTTAAGTAAAATGAATGTTTTAAAACTACATGTACAAAATATCGTCTGGGCTCTTCCACAATTAAATCTTTTAAAAGTATACTGAAAGAAAAAACATCCATTTGACTTAAAATATCCAGAATTTGATGTACCAGTGCATCGAATAATCCGTGTCTTTGTGCACAACAAAGATGGATTCAGGATTCAGGACTAAAGTGGCAAAGAAACTTATGAAAACGTCAGTAGATGGCCAAAAGTCCGTTCTCCTGACAGTCTCACCCCAAAAATGTCAGTGCTGCCATGATGGTGAAGCCCAGCAGGATGAAAAGCACTTTGAGAAGCTGCTTCCCAGCAGAGTTGAGCTCGTGCGGGAGGATCTCCATGAAGGTGATGTAAACAAATGTCCCCGCAGCCAAACCCTCCAGGATGGCCTGAATTAGAGCTCCAGATGCCAGATCCGCCTCCATCACACTGATGCCGACGGCGATACCTAAAGGTGACATCATGGCGAACACGCCGATGTACACAGCTACCCACAGTGGATGAACTGCACTCTGGACCAGCTTCACTGACAGGCTGAACACGATGATGCTCTTGTGGACAAGAATCGCAATGCAGATCTCCAGCACCTGCAAAACATAAAGAGGCCTTCTGGTTATTTCTAAGTCTTTACACTGTCAAAGACAATATAGATCACCAGATCTGCTGCAGAGAGTAATTACTTTTTGAAAATACTAAAAAGGGAACATGTAAAAAGTTGGAACTGAGAACTTTCCCTGATTGTTGGGAACAGTCTTCTCCTTTTAAATTTGATCCTTAATACAATGATGACTTTGGTTACTACTGACTCACATTGTAATACATGCAGACCTTTTCTTTTCTTCTACTGTCTCGCTGATATAAGTGGGATCTTTCCAGACAGAGATACCATCTTGACAGCGGCCTGAGAGGCATTAATGATGACTGTGTAGATGTTCAAGTTACCAGTGTTCCCTGACAATGATTTTCAGAAGTCTTACAGTGATTTACATAACAGGATCACATTTGTTTTTAAAGGCTTGTTCATAACCCAGAACTATGACTGTGGCCGTCAGCAATGTGAGCTGCAAAGTCCTGCACGATAAACGTTGTGTGAACAGTGCTGCAGGTCCCAGAGCGGGTTTTGATAACCTTCTGCTACGGTGTGTTGCACAGATAATGAAAAAGAAAGCCGGGCAAAGACGAGAAGAGTCAGGAGAATCTACCACCCTGGTACAAGAAATATTCTTTTCAGTACAAATTTCATTTATATACACAACAAGAAGAGCTCATGACACCCTGTAAATCAGTGGTTCTCAAATGGGGGTACGCGTACCCCTGGGGGTACGTGAAGGCACTCCAGGGGGTACGTGAGATTTTAAAATATACATATATTTAAAAAGTAACATCCATGCAAAAATCCTTTAAAATAAGTATTTTATAAATAATTGGAGGAAAATATAAGTCTAAATTCATAAAATGAATTTTATCTTCAGGAGTAGGCTATTCAACTTATTATCCTAAAGCCGCAGAGTTTCCCCCACACCAGGATGGTTCCACCTAACCTGTCAATCACCTGGCTTCACCTGTCAATCACTTGGACCAACGATGGAGTCGTGGTTGAAGCGTAGCAGCAATATTTTTATGTTTAATAAATCAGTTACTGATGGCACAGTGCTCTGTTTTAAGTCTTTTTTTTTTACAACCAAAAGTGCTTTGCGCTGGTTAGGGGGTCCTTTACTGAAAAAATATTTCACAGGGGGAACATCACTGAAAGAAGGTTGAGGACCACTGCTTCAATCATTGAATATGACATTAAAAAACCTCAGACACGCCATCAGCACCAAATACTGCTCGTCTGACTGTTGAAGGATGTGTTGAGATTTGTAGCATGAAATCATTGTGATTCAACATTTAATAAGTGGAAACCTACAACACTGGGTTACTTTTAAACAATGAATAACTCCCAAAGCCCCAATTAGCTCATATGAAAGAGGCAGTCTGTAAACACAACAATATTAAACTCTGTTAGACAATTTAGCTTTCATCTATTGCTTCAAATGATAAAATGAATGTTGATGGGAAAACATTGTGAAGCACAGCCTTGGATCTGTCCATCCTTCAGCAACTCAGAGTTTGTGATTCCAGCTGTATTTTTACCCTTTTTTTCTGTTTTTGTTTATCAAATGGTTCCAAAAGTGGTGCCAGTGATGTTGTCTGGCTCTATTATTGTCGTGATGTTCACAGAGTGTGGACTCTGCCATCCATTTGAACTGGAATGATTTTTAAATAGTTATTTTTATAGTTATTGTTCTTGCTGTGGTTTATGCAGCATCGCCTGAGGCTCTGAACAAAGTGACCATTAAAAATTGGCCTTCAGCCTTGCTTTATCATTTTTGACAAAGGCTATAACTTCTGGGTTCCAGTTTATGATATGTTGTTTTTGAATGTATTTTACTACACTCTGACATCTTTTTTTTTTTTTTTTTTATGTACGGTAATATATATTTCATGCCTTTTGCCTTCCGTGAACATAGAACTTAAATCTTTTTAAAAAATGTATCCAATTAAATACAGCGTATAGACACAATTTTTTTTAATTTGATGTATATTGGTTTTCACTATAGTAAATAATCATCTAAATACACAGAAAAGCCACACACGTGCAGTCCTGAGGCAGCACTGATAGTATGCTGAGAGTCCGTAGGCTGTCTCATGATTAGAAGATCCGACTCACATGACATGCTGATTCATTTCCTCTCATGGCGTTCAGAAGCTCCAAACTGAAACTTTCTATGATCACAAAGGCATGCAGTGAATATAACCTTATAGTTTGTAAATAAGGTTTATAACCTGAGGGAAAACATCCATCCATGTGATGACATCCAGCCCAGGATCACATCCCCACCATTTAATAACTGTTCTTCCTTTTCACTCAATACTTTTGAAGACATTCAGACCCTGGTAAAAAAAAAGAGCAAACTTTCTTCCTCTTTCTTAGTTGTAGTTCCTACATCTTTATTTTCAAAAGTGCTTGATTAAATTGGTCCTTATTTGGTCAAAATAACAAACCTCTCTCTGCAGTCCGGCGTTGTCTCCAGCTCTTTAAATCAGGCAATTGTGAGCCCCATTTTAAAACAACCCTCTCTCGATCATTCTGACCCAAACAGTTTTAGACCTATATCAAAACTTTCTTTTATGTCTAAAATACTACAATAGAGAATAATTTATTTCATGCACTTCAGTCCAGTTTTCGGAAAAGACATTCAACTGAAACGGCTCTTCTGAAAGTCTCTAATGTATACTGACTCTGGTCAGTATACAGTTTTAGTGTTGCTGGACTTGACAGCTGCTTTTGATACAGTTGATCGTGTAATCATGATCCAGCGTCTGCAAAATGACTTTGGGATATCTGGAACAGTGCTAGAGTAGTTCTTATTTCAATGGCAGAACATTTAGTGTCCTGGCAAACAATTATCAGTCGGATTCTAAAACGCTTTCTTGTGGTATTCCTCAGGGCCCAGTGCTGGGACCAATTTTGTTCTTATTATATTTGTTCCCCCTTGGAAGGCTTATAAGCCTTTTTGGCAATGCATCTTACCACTTTTATGCTGATGAAATCCAGCTATACTGTTCCTTTCATGAGTCGGAGATTGGGGTGAAAGCTGATTTATTATTAAATTGTGTAGACTCCATCGAAAAATGCTTAACAAACAACTATCTTCGGCTAAATGCTTCCAAAACGGAATCCCTGATCTTTGCCCCTGATGAAAAGGTTCAACTGATCCAGCAACACCCCCGGGCCCTGGGCCCCCCTGTCCAGTCGAGCATCAGGGCCCTGGGGGTGTTGCTTGAGTCATCTCTTTCTTCGGATAAACACTCAAGAGCTATGTCAAAAATAGCTTTTATCATCTAAAGAACATTTCAAAACAGGCTTTTACTTGTGCTCATAGATGGAACCAAATCCCCCCGATTTTATCTTGTTTACATTGGCTGCCAGTAAAGCAACAAATTGATTTTAAAATTCTTGTACTGACTTTTAGAACTTTTCATGGCCAAGCCCCAAAATATGTTTATGATCTTTTAACTGTTTATGCCCCAGCTTGCTCACTCAGGTCATCAGAACAAAAAGGTAATATCTGTCCCAAGATCCCAGTGTAAGACAAGAGGAGATCATGCTTTTCAGTCCCTCGCCCCTCGACTATGCACTTTTCCTCTCTCAATGCGCCTGACCAACAGTGCTGACTCTTTCCAAAGACAACTGAAGACCCTTTTATTTGGACAAGCTCTTAGTTGACTGAATAACCTTGATTTTGCCATTTTTTAAACTTGGTTTTATTTTGCTTTTTATTTCCTTTTTTTGTTCCTAACCCCTGTTTGTTTTATACTTCTTCTTTTATCCTGCTCTGCTTTTTATTGTAAAGCACTTTGTGATTTTTATCTGTGATAAGTGTTATAGAAATAAAGTTGATTGATTGAGTGATTGGTTGATTGATAATCCCAATCCCATCTAAACAACAGTTTAAAACCAAAATTAGGACATAATGAGGTTTAAGATGTAACCTGAAAAAGGTTTATTTTTCTTTCATAGTGCAAGGGGACAAATAAATTGAGAAAACAACAAATGCACAGAGTGAATTTAACATTTCTTCTCACCTTTGAGTCAGTGTTTTGAAGCCCGATAGCAAGACCCTCAAACACCGAATGGAGCGAGAGTGAGAGGAAGAGCATGAAGGAGCGAAAGGGGGAGTGAGCCTGGAAGTCGACGTGGACGTGGTGACCGCTGCTCTCCAGGTCTGGGCTCGCAGCAGCTTCGTGTCCGTGTCCGTGTCCATGTCCGTTTCTTCCATCTGATAAAAGCGGTGCCGTCTCCTCGTGACCCGCTCTCATCTCCCGGAAATTCAGGACCATTTTCTCCAGTATGAGGACGGTGAAAAACCCAGCAGCGATGATGAACTCCGGAAGAGGAAAGCTGGTCTGTTTAACACGATTCAGTGTGAGAATCAGAACAGCTACAGAAAACTAAAACTACTGCCTTAATCTTTAAGTAAACTATGAATATACAACAAATAGGGATGAGATTATTAGAGCATCAGACTATGAAAAACATTTAAGAGACATAACATTTCTGACGAAAAAACTCATGATCTGAAATTCTTCAACAAAACCATCATTTGTCAGCAGTTTTAACGAAGATAACTGATAAACAAATAAGGAATACTCAGAAATCATTGATCCCTCCCAGTTTTGTCAAACCAGGCTGTACTTGAACGTACCTCCACCTGCCGGGCGCCCAGCTCTGCTGTGATGTCTGACAGGTAATCTGGAATGATGTCGAGCCAACATGCTGCCAAGAAGACGCCGCCGGCAAAACAGCTGATCAAACTCAGAACTGTGCGGTGGATTTCTTCAAAATAAAGAGATAAAACATCCGTGAACTTCTGGGTTACACTTCATCCATTTCTCAGAAAAACAAATCTACAATGAAACTGTGACTGTAGTTTGACCTGATGTCTTTCTAACTGTCTACTCTTTCTTAAGGTGAAAAATGGAATCAGAAATGCTAAGGGAACATGTGGCTCACAGTAAGAGTTAGATGGAAATATTCAGAGTCATGTATTGCTGTTGTGCTGGCCTTTCCTCTGTTAAACTACTCTTGTTTTAGTAGATTTCATTTAGTCTTGTTGGTTAATGAAGGACAACAAGAACTTAAGTAAACTTAATAAAGGAGTGTCTTATGTTTCATAATAGGGATGTATTCATAAAAAAACCAAACTACACTACAGGTGTTTCCTCCCAAATTAAGTCGCCCGTTGGACCTTGATATTATATTTCATGACTGTCAGCACTGAGGTCAGGATGACTCAGCACAGGGATGTGATTGAGAGAAATGATACTTTCACTTCTATTTAAGACAATCCTGCTTTGCCTCTTTGAATTAAGTGAGTGTGACCACGTGTTATGGGGCTTTGGGTTTCAGGCTTCATCCCCATCAGGTGACTCCTGCCGGGGCTGATCACTACTAGTAATAAGCACCTGACACCTGCAAGACTGTCAAATATATGTTACAAAAATATGACATATGATGGCGCTGAGTGCTGGGCGGTATGACCAAAAATTTATATCACGGTATTTTTCAAAATTATATCGGTTTCACTGTATTTTTTTTTTCATGCACAACTGGGTGTTAACCACATTTTCTAATGATTTGGAAAGGAATTGCTGCAGTAAATTGTCTTAGAATGGCCTATTTTACTGTCAAATCAAATCAATTTGATTTGATTTAGGCATGCTTTTCAAAGAAAAAAATATTTTACAAAATTACAAGGTAGAAAATATTTATTGAACATAAAAAAACTGAACATTTTTAAATTTCCAACATTATGTTGTTTTCGTTCCACCTCCTGGTGAATGTTAGGTAAAATTCTTATGTGGTTACTTTTTGGTTGGCCAACGATTTATGTTTGTTGCAACCGGTACGGGAGCGGCCAGTCTATTTCCTTATATTACAACGCCGTTATTAATTGTTCGGTTTTTTCCCCACTTATTCCACCGAACTCCGAAAGTGTTTTTTTGCCATTTTCGGACGAACAATTTCGGTTACCGTGTCCAGCGGCGCTACGTTCCGCCGTTCCCAACGTTGTGTACGCTACTGTACATACTCACCGGTATTACGGTATATGAAAAATTCATATCATGAGAAAAATAAACACCGGTATTCGGTATGAACCGGTATACCGCCCAGCACTAGCTGAGGATATGATAGCCACAGTGTTGTTTAAGTGAGTTTCCCCATTGAGGGAGAAATAAAGGATAATCTAATCTAACCTAAATCAATCATAAAAGTCTGAAGCCAATCCTGTTATTTACTTTATCTCAACTCCATCATCTCCGTCACTGTTAATAGTTTCTCAGTAAATACTGATAAAATCAGAAACAGTTAATGTCTTTACAACACTATCAGCAGCGAAACCACGTGATCCACATACGCATACAGCAGGATAAAACCTTTTATTCAAATACTGTTAATTAGTTTATCCTAAGTGGAGTCTTTACATAAAACTTCAGTCAAACATTTGACAATTAAAGGTTTTCTTTATCTGCAAAAGGAAATATAAGATAGAAGAATTAGGGAAGCTAAAAATAAATCACCGACTTCCTCTTTGTAGTTGGGCATTAGTTCAGCTGAAATACAGATAATCTAATCACAAAAACATGACATGGTAACTTGTAAGACGCCAACATTGTTCGGGGGAGGTCGAACACCATTTATTTAAACCACTTCTCTTTATAAATACGAATATTGTAAAAAGCCAAACTATGATATTAAATAGAAAGGTGTTTGCCACTGTGTGAAAGTATAAAGTGCACCGACCTGTCCCGTTTGTGTCTCTGAACCATCTGACTCGAGCAGGGATGAATCCAAAAAGGAGAGTTAGCAGCAATAAACCCACCAGAGCGCCGATTTTCACCTGGAGCAGATAATCCATGGTAGAGTATGAGCGGCCGGTTCAAGAGTGAGACCTGCCACCTCTCTGAACAAACATTAGACTAAGGATGAGGCTTGTCGACTCTGTGCTAACATCACGATCCCATGATGAGCCATGTTGTTGTTTGGAAGCGGCTCCGCTGCAGCTACGGTGGCCGGGGAGCGCCAAACTGGAGGCGCTTCAAAACTCCACTTAAAACTACAGCAGCGGCTTTTTGTTTTAATCAGTGAATGTATTTAGCCAGGGGTGCAGATCCGATGTCAGGATTGATTTTAATTTTAAATTTTTTGCCAATATCCAACTCATACCATACCATAAATTGGTAAAGGCTCGCCAAAAAATACTGCACAGGGAATCATTTATTGTGCTTACCTTTCTTGTTTATTTGTCCTAAACAGCCAACAGTGTGTGTCACTGCTTACTTAACTGTTATATTTGTAAATCATAATTTTAAGGGTTTTGGGCATGTAGTGTCTACTCATCTCAAATTCTTCTCACCATCTTCCTTTTATCCTATGGGACTACTTTATGCACGATCAATTGATATATGGATGAAATATGGAGCCCTAAACAAGTTGTTTAAACTAACTGATCATGTTTTAACACAGTTACGGTGATAAACAGTTCTAAAAAAAAAAAGGACTCATTGCTAAGAGCACAATAAACACAGAACGTTGGCAAAAAGTAATTGTCAAGCCCGTCAAATAATTTAAAAAATATTAATTCAGACTAAAAAAAAAATTATGGAGTAGCAATACTTTCATTCTGTACACCTCAAAACGCACCATGGATGTATTATTTTTTTAGAAATATATTTTTAATAAATATTCTACATATTCAACCTTTAAGTCTGAAAATACATTTGTTCAATTTTGAATAATTTAGGGTATTTTTATTGGGGGGGACATTTCATGTTTTTCAGAAATTGGGGGGGACATGTCCCCCCCGTCCCCCCCGGGATCTGCACCCATGTATTTAGCTATTTATTACAAATTAATTCCTGTTTAACTAAAACACGGATTTTTAAGTTGCTCGACCGTTAGCACTGGCTGTTAAAGTTAAGAAATTAATTTCATTTGGTACCATAAATAGTCATTCATTAATTCAGCCTATACGACACATACAATAATAAATGAAAGCAAAAATGTTTCATTGGTGGGATTTATTTGCTTTTTGTTTCGGTATCTGATTACATAGTTTGTAAATTGGTATATATTGAAGATTTTTGCTGCTCCTTGATTTCCCCCTTGGAGACTAGGGTATCTGATGTGGTCCCCAGTACCCCATTATAGGGGTTTATTTATATTCTCTGCAATCACTTGTGAAAAAATAGGCATTTCTATTGGCAAAGAGGAGATGGAAAATAACTGCATATCGTGTTGTGACAAAAAACATTTTTTTATCTTTCTCGATATTCAATTCCTGACAAAGTACAGCACAAGCCAAAAAGTGTTGTTTTAAAAAGCTCCAACTTGATATAACTCCTTCTAAGATATAGAAACTCTTCCCCACTGTGTTTTCTTTAAATCCACACTGACATGACATGAATTCATATGTCCACCACTTGTGACATATGGTCCTCAATTTGTTTTATGTATATCAAGAATGCAATTATGTTATCAAGAATAATATCAACAGGAGGAGCACAACAATGATTTTATGTTAATATTTCAACTACTATACATTCTGATGTCAATACAAAATATATTTTTTACATGTACTATATTTATGAACCTGGACCAATTTAGTTTTCTGGAAGGTAACAAAGAGTTACATTTTAAATATTTCTGCTCTCTCTTGTTTTTAAACCTTTCATTTACAAAACTACAAAGGAAATAATTTTTAGTATCCACTGAGCAACTTCACTGGGTCTAGAATTTCAAACCAACCACAGCCTCAAAAAACACAGAGAGAGTGGCTATTAGGCCATTGTGGTATAACCCTCTTTCTTTCTTTCTTTCTTTCTTTCTTTCTTTCTTTCTTTCTTTCTTTCTTTCTTTCTTTCTTTCTTTCTTTCTTTCTTTCTTTCTTTCTTTCTTTCTTTCTTTCTTTCTTTCTTTCTTTCTTTCTTTCTTTCTTTCTTTCTTTCTTTCTTCTCCTTTCATCTTTTGGGAATTGAGGATACTGACTGTTGCTGTTAGCAAAAAAAAACAATATTGTCTGTTCTCACTGGAAAAGTCAAGTTGAATTGTTTCAAATGTTGGCTGTTGCACCTTTTACTGAGAACATGTTGGATTTTTGGTCAGATTTTGGGCTGAAACAATAGGCGAGTTTTTTCAGGGTATGGTCACATACATCCACCAGTTGTTTCTGGGCGTTGACTTTTTTTTTTTTTTTTTTAGGCACCAATTACCTGAATCCTTTCACAATAGTATGCATAGCGCACCTCCAAAGACGTAGGTCTTTTGTTTTAACTAAGTGTTCTTTCTCCACATCTTAATCCACATCCCTGCTTGTAATTAATCATTATTTAGTATATGCCACTTTTATAGACTGAAAAAATAATATAAAACTCTCCTTGGGCTCTTACATCATTTTTGTATCATGAGTTTAATGGACCAGGCAGGCAACATTTGCAATTTTACACGGATCAGAATCAGAATCAGAGTCCGGTTTATTGACCAAGTCAGGTCAAACAAGATAGGGAATTTGACTTGGTTATTTTCGCTCACTGTACAGTAAATAAACATATGACAGCTCTTATTAACATATATACGTTTAAAAAAAAGTGAAAGGTGCAGCAGTATGAGGTACACAGGGCTATTGGTAGGTGCATTGTTACAGCATATGATTGTGGTTATTATTATTATTATTATTATTATTATTATTATTATTATTATTATTATTATTATTATTATTATTATTATTATTATTATTATTATTATTATTATTATTATTATTATTATTATTATTATTATTATTATTATTATTATTATTGCTTGATCTGTTAGTTCCTATGAAGCTCCCAGACCCCTGAGTTTCATCTGGATCTGGTTGGTTGTGTGTCCCAAGTACCAGAACCAAGCAAGGTGAGGCAGCGTTCAGTTATTCTGCTCCTCCCCGGTGGAACAAACTTCCTGTAGACCTGAGGTCTGCTCCAACTGTCAGCTCCTTTAAATCAGGCCTAAAAACATTACTGTTTACTGAAGCTACTCCTAAACTAAATACTTACCGGCTGTACTCTACTGCCCTTATTTTTTAACAACTTGTGCTTTTTATTATTTTACCTTTTTTCTTATAATTTTATTTCATTTTATTTGTTATTTAAGTGTACTCTTAAATTAAATACTTTCTGAAAACCGCGAATGAGATGTGTACCTGCGGTTCTCTACTGCCCTTAGTTTTCAGCAACTTGTGCTTTTTATTATTTTACCTTCTTTTCTCATAATTTTATTTCATTTTATTTGTTATTTACTGTCTAATTGTGTCTTGCCGCTTTTAATGTTGATGTAAAGCACTTTGAATTACCTTGTGTTGAATTGTGCTATACAAATAAACTTGCTTTGCCTTGCCTTATTGCACAGTGATTGATTACTCTGAGACTATGAGGGTTGAGAGTTCATCATCAGTTCATCTGAACACACACACACTCAAAAGAAAAAAGAACACATTGAGTCTTGTACAAACACCAAAGCTTTAAAAGTGCACATTACAGTAAAACCAATTGCATTTCTGAACACAATTTTTCCAATAATTGTAGAAAATGACGACGACCAGCAGATGGCGCCACGTGTTCAGGTTTCACCGTCACGAGCTGCGCGCATGCGCGTCACTTCCTCCAGGACCAATAGTGACGTGTGTGTGCGCCGGAAGTGTTTTCTCCTGCCGCTGCAGCCGGAGTGCTGATGTGTTTCAAGAGATTTCCCCCCAGAGAGACTCCAGAGCTTGGTTTTTGATGCTGAGACGTCCTGGCGGGGAGAAGCGGTGGCGAGACTAGGGTCCGTGACCAGGAAGAGATCAGCAGCAGCAGAACCAGCCGATGGCGGTGAGGAGAGACATAATACATCCATGGGAGAGACTGCAGCTGCAGCAGGACTGACACCAATAACTACACAAACTCACTCACAGGGCTGACAACCCGCCCTGGAGAAACAGAATGCTCCCGTATTTATAAACTAAAGTACGCGTCCCGTATTGAGCTGAAAAGGGACGCACTTTGTCCCGTTTTAAGCCTGAATTATGGTTCTGCGTTAAATCGACGCAGAGCATACGCCGTAGGGTACGCGGCGACGCGCACCTTCGCCGCGTACTCTACGCCGTATGCTCTGCGTTGATTTAACGCGGAACTATAAATCAGCCTTTACTGTGAGAGTCAGAAAATATTCATAAAATGCCAATGAGATGTTGAGTTCATAAGTTATTTTCTTCTATTTTACTACAACTGTAGCCTACAGTCATGGCCTTTGAGGCACAAATACGTTTTCTACAGACTTTCTGTTTGCACTTTTGTTATTGCACTAAAAATGTGCACTATTACAGAATAGATGTTCTGCTTTTTTTCTTTTAATTTATACAATTTTAAGTTAAGCAGGACAGGTTTCTGTTTCAGAAAGATACTTATTTTATTCAGTTCATTTTGTTATTTTGTATTAAAGTGAATTGCTGATTAATAATTTGTTTTCCACGTGTTTATGGCATTCAAAAATATGCATCTAATTCAATTCAGCTTCGAGTCAAATAGTTAAAAAATCGTTTCAATCACAAAAAAAGGGGCTAAAAAAATTCACCACGCCAGGAAAGGTGAAGGCAATCGGGTTGACCGGCCCTTATTCATTTTTCAGGGAGTTGGCAACCCTACTCACTCACTGTTGCATGAACTCTAACTAACGCTGCTGCAAACCGATGAATGAGCAGTCTGCGAACTGTCATTACGTCTCACCTGGAACAGTAACTTTATCCAGATATGGTGTTATGCGGCTTTTAATGTGCTTGAATTACAGAAAACTAAAGATTCAGCTTATTTATTGGCCCCTTGAAGAAAGTCGATCACACAAAACCACTGAAGTTATAAAAACATACATTAAAAGGCATCCATCCACCATCTATACCCGCTTATCCCAGCTCAGGGTTTGCAGTAATCTGCTGGAGTCTAGACCAGCTTTTACTGAGTCAACAACAGGGGCAAACCTGAACATGTCCCAGTCCATCACAGGGCCACATATAGACAATCACACACACTTACACTTTAGAACCACCAATTAACCTGATCTACATGATTTCTGACTGTTTGAGGAAGCTGGAGAAACGACGACGAGGATAGAATCAGGCATTAAACAGTTATTTATCATCATTCATGTCATCATTCAGAAGAGACCCCCCCCCCAAAATAAAATAAAAAATGCTGAAACAGTTTTCTGAGGTTTTAATAACATTTCTGTGACACAATTTGGTCAGATTACCACATACATATAGTACAAAAGCACCCTCTTCAAACACAGTGTAACAGCTCCATTCATACCAGTTAGTTTTAGTGGCTCCCTTCTGTGGGATGTTTTGCCTTTTTGTAGGCAGTGCTTCATCTTTGTGTGAGCCACAAAGTGCAGTAAATCCATTGTCATGTGGAGTTAAGATGAAGATGGAGGGTCTGTGTCACAGTGCCCTCCAAAACGAACAGGTCAGTGACCGACCACAACTCCAAAGAGACAGGGTTGTGTTTAGTTGGTATTTTTCATTTGGTAGTTGCTTTAACACAGAAATAAATGCAATCTTGAACAGAAAAAGTGTTTCTTTTCAGTAATGTTGCCTTTAAGCAAGCAGTGCATAAAACCAAAAGAATGCTCTAAATATTTAGAATATATCTTCAAAACTTTTTTTATTGACAAGAAAGCAAACACGAGTTAAAAAAAACCCCAACACATTATATGACATGTCACATTCTTGAAATAAGAATCGTTTTTCATTTTCTCCTCTGCTTCATGATATTTAAAGGACAAAAAAATAAATGTATTAGTCTGGATCACATATAAGTTAATTTTGTCTATGGATTTACAATTTAATTTGCCAATTCTTTTTGACCGACAAGAAGAATTGGCAAATTAAATTGGATCATATATAGGATGCGGGAGGAGGCTGATTCAGAGGGAGACCAGAGGGAAGTTGTATCAGTATACTCTAAAGGAGTAATGGAGTATGGCCTCTGATAGTTTGAAATGCCTGTTCTGTAGTTTGCTGAACTTTTATTGATAATTTGATATTTTTCAAAACTCATTTTTTGATGTTGCTGACGCTACGCTGTCTTTTTGCCCTACAGCCCAAAGGTAAAGTTGGCACGAAGGGAAAGAAGCAGATCTACGAGGAGAATGAGGCGACACTCAAGTTCTACACAAGAGTCATCCTAGGAGCTAATGTGAGACACAGAAAAAGTGTTTTATATTACAAGTAGTTTTGTCAGAAAACAAGATTTTTATTGTGGTGAGGCAGTGAGAGTATCCAAAGGAAACACACTTACAATAAAAAAGAGCATAATATAAACAAAATGAGTGCATGCATGGCCTGAAAAATGTGCAGAGGATATTCTCTCTCTTTTTTTAATTACAAGTGTGTGTGTGTGTAGGAAAGCTCTAGTTCCAGTTAGGGAAGGCTGTTACCACTCTGTTTTATTAAGTGTCACTTTGGTATTGTGGACAAAATGCTCAATAATAAGAGCTGGCACGTTACTGCCAACAATTAGGTTGATTGAGTTGTTGGGAAATGCATGGGAGTCAAAAGATGTAGCAGTTAAATTAGTTGAACTCAAAAATGGAGTTACCACATTGGGGCGTAAATATCTGACAAAGATCTGTGTTAATGAGTAAGGATGGACCAGTAAATATTAAAATACCACTTGGTTCATTGTGTCTTAAGCCAGTAGAGGGCACATGTACTTTTGTGTGATATGCTGCATCCATGTGGTCAGGAGTGGTATTGTTACAAATAATGGCTGTAAAACAACTAGTGAAATGATCTTTTATCCTTTTCCTAATTTCTGTCTTCATCAACCATCTTTCACAAAACCAAATTTCATTTATAATTTCAAGAAAGAGACCCAGAGGGTGAAATCGACAAGAATATTATTTGAAAGGAAGTTGGGACATAAAAAAATATGTGTATTGGGGTAAAAAAAAAAAAAAATTATTAAATTCTCAGTTAATTTGTGAAACTTCACTGACACTTTATGTGAAACTGTGCTGTTTTCATAATCGGCTATATGTTGTTTATCATTTACAACATGCACCATTCACATTTATTATTAACAACATGCCTTTTTTTTAATTTTTTATTTTTTACTTTTGATTAATAAAAAAAAACCCAGAGCTGAAACTATGACCACGAAACTTGCAGATGGACTGGGTGCTAGAGTTCATGGCTGCTTTTTCACAAGTCAGACTCATGTCATCCTCAGAAACACTCAGATGACTCTGTACTAGTGATGGATGACAGACAGAGAAGCGGCGGACCGCTGGTGGAGTGTAATCTCACCTGCACTCATCTGTCGGGGGAGCAACATCACAGTGACTTTAACCCTCACAGCGCACTAAAGGTCACAAAGACACTGCCAGTGCCAGCGCTGTGAGGGTTAAAAAGCTGAACGAACTGATAAAGAAGTCTGGTTCTGTTCTGGGGACTATTCTGGAGGGAGAAACAAAGTATTACTGATTTGAGTTGATTTCAAATGCAAGGGAAAATATGGTGGACAATTAGACAGAAACAGAGCAGCAGGCCCCTCTGGCTCTGTTCTGCCTTGTGAGGTCGCAGGAGACTCAGAACAAAGGGGAGGTGAGCTCTGTCTGCGGACGAGTTGGTACCACAGGATATGTCCCTCTCCCTAATTAGGTTCCTGCCCTTTTCCAGTGTCATTCATTCAATAATTGCTGCTACCTTCCAAGGGGGAGTTCCTCCATCGGTGTCACTCACAAACGCAGGGAGGTGAAATATTGTATCAAATGTCCTCCTTTTGAAAGTGCTGTGAGTAAAGGGCTTCAGATCCTTCTGCATATTTCAGTATGATGACCAGGCGACCTGTCCGGTGTACCCCTGCCGTTCACCTGTAAAGAGGTGGGATAGACACCATCAGACCCCCGTGACCCCGTATAGGACTAAGACGGTAGAGAAAATAGATGAATGAATGGTGTGTAATCACACAATGATTGGTCTGAAATGAAGCAGGGTGCTACATCTTTGTTAGACAAAGAAAAAGGGAAAGACTTTCTGCTTTTGAAGCTGGAGCCTTTTTGTTCCAAAGATGGTTGATGTTTTTTTTTTTCTTTTAAATATCTTCCAGTTTTCAGAAAATGCTCCAATAAATCGATTGACTGTTGCAGCTCTGTTACTATCATGCACCCAGTTGCATTTCAATCTTTCTTCTTGCAGGCCATATATGCTGCTGTAAATTTCTTGGTTTTCTACAGTTCGTCTACATTTTGGACATGGGTGAGTGTTTGAAACGATCCGTGTATTCACACCTCTCATGTAAAATGATGCACCGCTCCCTTCACACCGTTAAAACCTCCTCTACCCCAGCTGCTGCTGCTGTTTGCACTTGCTGTTTACGTTGGGAGCTACCGCTCCATGTCTGCCATGGCCAAGCCGGTGTTTGCTGAGGATGGAAGTCTCTTGGATGGAGGGATAGACCTAAACATGGAGCAGGGAATGGCAGAGTAAGTAATCCTTAAAATATAGTCAAAACATATTGAGAAGAGAGCCACCGTCTTTATCCAGCACACACTATAAGAGAACACGATGATGTGAAGCCTTGGAAACTTGGAAACACAAAATACATTTTCACAAAGGTTGGGAGCCTGTTTTATATAATGCAAAGGAAAAAAAATGTAATTTAGCTTTGTATTAGGCTTTTCTTTTTTAACTCAAGTTTGGGATAAGAGTACAACTGTTAGGTAAATATGTATTTTTATAATTGTTTGAAACAGTAGTTGATCAATAAGGATAAGGCCCAGGCATTTTCAGCTGTAAAACTTCACATTTACAATTATCTCTTGGTATTTTCTTTTAATAGATAGCACAGCGGAGATAGACAGGAAATGCATGTAAAGATAGCCAGGGAATGACACGCAGCAAAATGCCCATCCAGCTGGAAGTCGACCCGCAGACTTGGCTGCCGAGAGCATTATTTCACACAAGCTCTAAAACTGAACACATGTGCTCACCTCTCTGTAAAGAGGGTTCTTCAGTGTACACAGACACATGTGATAATCTTTCCGCTTTGCGTTCTGGTTTTAGGCACTTGAAGGATGTCATCCTGCTCACCGCCATAGTGCAAGTGCTCAGCACGATCTCCTCTTACTTCTGGTATCTTTGGTTGCTGGTAAGAGTTTTTCTAGAAGTTGTCGGATTGGAGCCGCTGTTTTCATGTCTCATATGTTTTTCTCGTGACTGTTTGTGTGCGTGTGTGCTTTAGGCCCCGGCCCGTGCCCTACACCTGCTGTGGGTGAACTTTCTGGGTCCCTGGTTCATGGCAGAAAGCCCTTCAGCTCCAGAGGAAGTGAACGAGAAAAAGCAGAGGCGACAAGAGCGCAGACAGATGAAGAGATTCTGATGCTGCAGAGCAGACGGAGCAGTATTTTTGTACACAGAATCTAGTACGACAGAAGACAAGGAAGTCATAAATTATTCAGGATGAAATTTTGTTATTCTCAATCAGATACTGAGGAATCTTGTTTTCCACGTTTATTTGTTTTATGCTCTTTTCTGTCATCCAATTTTCTCCCCAAATTATAAAATGAAGAGTTCCCTGTTTGGTCACCACCGTCCAAGTATCATTTGTCTTCATCAAGAGATTTAAGACTCTTTGCTTTTGCGTCATGATATGACAACTGCCCCCCTAGAAACTCTTTGGGTTACAAACGTTCTGAAAAACAAAACAAATACTCCAAACTGTCCTCTTCTGATTAGATTGTCCATTATTTAATTTAATTATTTTAATTTTTTTTGTTGTCAAAGTTCTCATTTTTGGCTTGTTTCTTTTTTTAGACAACATTGAGACTTTATGTCTGAGCAACGGTCTTATCAAATCTGTACATGAATTTTTATTAAGAAAATGGAAACATTTTCACAATTAAAATCTTCAATGAGACATTTTTTATGATGGCTAGTTTTTCAAGGATTTTTTTAATTGCCACGTGATTTTGTCCACAAAAACAGTCTTCTTTAAATTTTGGGTTCAATCTCATTCCCTACACTAAATGGTTCTCAAGAAAACTTTACCGTTTCAAAATTATAGGCCAACTGGAAATGTCTGTGAAACAAATCCAATATTAGAGATAATCACCATGTAATTGAATCTTAAACGTTTAAATTATAATGAATTATTATTGTTTCTGGAGAGAAAAAAGCCGTGCACAGTTATTAGGAAACTGAAATACCCCCCCCCCCCCCCCCTTCAAAAAAAACAATGAAAAAAAACAGCCCAAAACAAATATGAATTGACGATTATAAACCCTTCCTTTCAGTGATTGTCTTGAGTGTTTCTTCCATTGAGCCCATCTTCCTGTTAATCATCTTCAACTTTGGTTCAAACGGAAACCTCAGGTTTTAAAGTTCTCTTCATAGAGTCTGACTTTTCTCCCCATTGAGAACGGTAGGTTTGAGAAAAGAAATTTGACATTGATTTAAAGCCGGGTGAAGGAGGACAGGTCAGTATTTGGTCGTCTTTAAGGCTTTTACTGACCCGCTGAGCAGTTGCATGGACGTGGTTCATCCGCTGAGGCCTTTCTGAGTGCGTTTGCATGTTCTCCTTGTACTTGAATGTTGCTGCTTCCTCTGGGTACTCCGTCCGCTTCTTAAAGTTCAAAACATGCAGGTTAGGCTGATTGGTGATCTAAAACTGGCCTTCCCCCTTTCAGACAGAAGCTGCTAATGAACTTCTAAGGTTTATCCAAATATGTTAAAGTGGCATGACACAGGAACCAGGAACGGCCCGCTATGAGGGATATATATAGGGATATATATATGAGGATATCTCAATATGTTTAAACTATATTTTAAGGATTACTTAATCCTTAATGCCATTCCCTGCTCCATGTTTTGGTCTGTTCCCGATAACTCACAATGAAACAAATCAGATGATTTATTTGTAGTTTCCTATCAATATGTGCTTTGAAGTATCCCATTCAGTAAAAATGTATATACTGGTAATTTTAATGGAGTTTAAAGGCAGGGTAAGGGATATCTGGATGATGTTGCATCGGTTGAAATTTGAAACACATCCAGAAAACCCTGAGAGTGACCTCCCTCCCTCAGGTGCTCTCCGAGGAACATTTTAACTTCCCCAAGCCTGCACCCCTTATACCGACTCCATGTGTACAAGCGTGAACCCTTCCCATGTCTGATGTTGGCAGGAGGAATCTTTATTCTGTTTCCAGTTTACAGAGCCAGGATTGTGTATGAAGACTTCTTTTTCTTTTTTTTTTACCAAGTATTAACGAGATGGGAAGCTAGCGGATGGGATATTTAATGAAAATGCCAAACAAATGTTTTGTTTTGGAAAAATACCGTAGAATCCATAGATGTCTGAACAGTCACCCTCCTGTGTTGCAAGCAAGAAAATAAATTGGATTTGTGTGCAAAAGCAGCGCGTGTGTGTCCCTGCGATGAACTGGTGACCTGTCTAAGGTGTAAGGTCTGCAGGGTTTGGCTCCACCGCTCTAACCCCGAACAGGATCCATCAAGGTGTTGAAAATGCTGCACGTGTGATTGTTGCTTGAGAAATATGTCCCGAAAGATCTGTTGAAAAAATAACCAGAACTAGTTGTTAAAACACTTAATAAATCACATATCTGCACTCTTGTTTTAATTGATTTACAGGTGTTTCATCTAATGCTGAGGAAACATTCTGCAATAAGCCACTCAGAAAACCCAGGATTGCCTGTTTTTCAAGGGAATCGGAGATAAAAAAAAAAAAATGATATGCTGGATTTGATATTGCTCCCAGTCAATTCAGTCTTGAGGTTTAGTTTTTTCTCCCCCCAAGTTTTTGTGGCTCTTGTGGCCTTTGTTGGCAGTATTTAAACAGGAAACAGGAGTAGCATTTGACGGGGGAGGACATGCAGTAAAGCGTCACAGGCCTGGACTGGAATCTGGCCCGCCTGCATGGGGCCTGGGTCCTCCGTATGTGAGGTGCCTGCTTGTTGCGGTGGGCTAATCAGCGCTTGCTGATTCCAGTCTTGAGGTTTTTTTGTCCTTCGCAGAGAGAGAGATGTTTTAGTTTAATCCGGTAAGTCACGCAAACCTCCCAAATTCGTATTACTTTTGCTAAATCTCAGCACTGCGGCCTCCTGATTGATGAGCCAGTCTGAGAGAACAGCTGGCAGCTTGTTTGCTTAGAGTTTAAAATAAATCCACTGTAGACCAACAATGTCAGAAATATTAATTAAGTGGCTGCAACACTCCATAACACCTGTAAGTCATTTTTCATTGGCTCTTGAAACAGCTCCGATATTTAAAAGCAGATATTAGAGCTACCAGATGAATACACAGATGACAGCCTAATCCCTAAATACTGAAGATATGTTAAACCTCTCGGTGCAACTTCCGTTTCCATGCGGTGAGCTGAGCCTTGTCCTGCGGGCAAAATGCTGTTTATTATCAGGTCTACTAAGAGACTCTGTGTATCCAGTGTTGACAAAGTGAATTTAGTGATTATGCTGGAGCTCTTAGGAGAGTGAGTGGGCTGGAAAAAGCCTTTGGTCTGCTCCCAATATAATTACAGATTTGTCATTACAGCTACATCCACGCTCACCCAGCTCGACAAGCTTCGACCTGCAGCCTTCGGTTTGGAGGAGATTCCCTGTAATGGTGTGAATCCAGTTTCATGGAAGGAAAAAATGGCAAAGCAACAACAAAGTCTGCTTTAATATAACACACAGAGGTATCCAAGTGGTTCCTTTCATTCAGCTTTATACTTTTACATGAATAGCCCCTCGAGCTTTTGCAAAATGACTGCTTTTTTTCTCTGCCTGTGTCTCGCCCTCCTTCATCCTTACCCTGTGGTCCTACACTGTCTCTATTATAGGGTTATAAACAAAGTAACCAAAATTAGAGCAGCACAGCATCCAGTTGTCAGGGCCAATCCCAGATGTGGGCTTTGAGAGGGACCATGCAGCAGTGTAATTTATTCTGGGGCCACTCACTTGCACGTAACACCCCCCCCCCCCCCCCCCACCCTGCACAAAAAGTTACAGATGTACATTGTGTTTCTTTTGTGTTTCTTCTGTAGTCCTGTACGAGCAAATATGCAGGAATTTGGATTTATGTGTTGTTCCGAGCGCTCATTTCAACTCGGCGTAGAGGCGTTTCTTAAAATAATGCCCTTCATGTGAGAATCTCTATCTCAACTGCTAATTTAAGATGGCGAGAAAAAGAAAAGAGTGGGAGGGCGAGGACCTTGTTTACCGTGGCGGCAAAACAGGGTTCATGCTGACAACATGAAATAAGGGAGTTGGAGCTGTGCTCCATTTTCCATGCTTAGTGTGTAACTTTGGATAGCCTGAAAGAGAAGCCAGCAGTTATAAGCCATAAAACTGCGAGGGTTAAAATAAATACGTAAATGCTGGCAAGTTTCACAAGATCTAAGATTAAAGGCAACGAGTCGGGGTGATTGAAATTAAGCTCTTTGTCTCATTGGCTCCAGCAGAGCACGATTTTCACGTTCCCTTAAGACTCGTGGAGTCAGACAAAACAGGAAATTGGAGGGCATTTGGGCAACAGTTGAGCCTTTGACCCTTGAACTGGAGCACTCCCTGGCTTTGAAGTCAAGAGGGAGAATCACAAGCAATTCACCAAGTGCCGAGTGTGTTCCCTTGAACATTTGGCCTGCCCTGTGTAAACAGAATCAGAGCCTCTCCGAGTGTGTTTGGCAGAGCTGTGGGTGTAGTCCCCCTTCAAGTCCATCATCCGGGCTCCCATTCAACCTTATTTTGACTAAACTGACCCACACACTGAGCACTGTTTGGGTTGTAGCGAAGGAGCGCCAGTGCATGACGCTCATCCTTCAGTCGAGTTTCTTTTGAAAAAAGCAAACTCAAAGCGAAGCCCAGCTGCTGACGATCGACTTGCTTTCCTTCTCTAATAACAAATAAGCATCACTATTTCCAGCATCATCTTCTGGTTTAAAGATGACACCGGCCAGGCAGCGTTCACAGCTCCCGCCATGGCCTTAAAAGGAAGCTGTCAAGAATTCCTGCTGCATTTGGCTCCCGTGTGGGTGTGGGAGTGTGCGTGTGGACTTGTATAACTCATGTTGTGAGGACATGCATCTGTTTACACAGTTAAATTGTGGCAAAAATGAGAAGTGCACGTAAATGTTTAAGGTGCGGCACTCATAGGGTGACTTCCGATAGGTATGGTTGTCGTTCATGCTGCTGGACATTAATGTAAGTCAAAATCATGTTCTCTGAAGCGATGCAAATGCATGTCTCTAAGCCTGCTGAACATTAATCTTAGTGGGAAATACTCCACCCGTCTCAGAGATTGTCACTTCTGTTAAACATCTCGCTCCGCCGCCTGCCTGCCTGTCATCTGCTCCTGTTTGTCATCACCTGCAAACTAAAGCCGGATCAATCAACCCGTATGACGTCATATCTTTAATATGCCACGGCTTAAAACAATTTACTTTAATATACTATATTATATTATCTTCCAACTTTTGGCGCTTGACTTATGTAGATCACGGCCATATGTATGATGTATGTAGTTTATAGTGTCTGCATATAAACACCTGGCTGAAAACGAGCTCTTCCTTTCATGCATCAGGGTTTGAATTTCTGCCACTGTCAATGGTTATTGGAAGATGGACTGGTCTGCAAAAGACAAAAAAAAGTAAAGATGATGCACTCTTTTCAAAACTGCTCTAATGCAATGTGTTTTTCTTATGTTCTGCATGTTTTAATTGTTGGGGAAAATAATAAATGAAAAATAACAAGCACCAACAAGTAAGAAGATTTGAGCATGCCAATAAACGTTATGAAGGTTGTAATTAGCTTGTTGGGGCTGTGGCTTGTTTACAGTCATCAGAAAAGGCCAGATGATACCAGTGCCAATGCTTTCCAGATACTATAACTCTTTAACGCAGACCATCAGCAGCCACGGGGTCTTCTGAGCTGCTGCCAAACACACTGAAGATCAAAATAATCTGTCCACACATCAGGAGATGGCAAATAAAGTAGCAACGTGTGTGCAGCTTTCCTTAGTTCATGACAGTTAAGTGTAACGGTGGAGGTAAATTTGAGTCCTGTAAGACTAAGAAGTGTTGAAATGCAAAATCCAACCCCACAATTGGCTACAGAGGATCTTTGTGAAGGAGTGAGGGAGCCAGATCCATGAAAAAACTCACATGTGCACACCTTAGACATCCTTGAGACCATAAATACACACATTTATAGAGCACTTTTAGTCTGATATGATTAAGTTAAATGGACTGCTGGACTGGACTGAGAGTCAGATAATGAAATGGGCATACAAATACACATCTACATCAAAAAATAGTAAACATTTTGACCTGAAAACTATCTTGTGTTTTACTGGATTTCTAGAAATTTAAAGTGTTGGTACACGCATAATAATTCCACAACAAGCTAAAAAAAACTAATAGAGAGACACAATTGTTTAATTTATGATCATAGTTCTCTCCGGAGATGAAGCAGTCGTAGATGTGTCACTTTCTTACACTTTCCTACCTCTTATAAATTATTCATACAATATAAAAGTTTGTGACGCTGTTATTTCACAAATGTGTTCCTACAAATGTACTGGGTGAGCTATTTTTGCTTTTGTAGAGGCTGATGCAGTCTAAAGAGCTTAAAAACAGTGCAGGAGTGTCCAAATTCCATGTGAAGCAGTCTGAGACTCATGAAGGTCAGAGCATAAAATAAATAAAAATATCAATAAAAAGAGTTCAAATAGCTCCACACAGCCCACTTCACTCCTTATTCACTGCATATCCCCCTTTGTGTAAGCAACAGCTCACTTGTACATTAAGTTTAAGAAGTCTCCAAACTTTGGACAACCACTGAATGTCTGCAGAAGCACTTACACTTTGGAAAATCCAACATGTAAAGGTTGAACAAAAGTGGCTGGATATTTTGCAGCACAAATGTCAGCGAAAGGTCCTTTGCATGGAGACACAGACACATATATAACCATGAACCGTTGTGTACTTAAATAGAGACTTGAGAGCAACAACTTGCCAAGTATATTTAAAATGCCTCTTTGGAAAAATGTTATGCAATAAAAGTTTCTAATTATGGAAAAAAAAAAGTTTTAAAAATCATCTGTGTTCTTTTGCATGGTTTAAGACTTGATTCATAATAAATTACTTATTTCCTAGTGTATTTTATAAGAAATGCTTTGGTTTCCGTCTAATTTAAACTTTGTTTACTAACATTTTACTAACATTTTGTACTACTCAGTAATAGTCACCACTCTGACCCAGTTCGTAATGGAATAAACCACAACGTTAACTTAATTAGTCTGGTGGTGGTTGCTGTATTTCATTTCCCATCCCTCTCTCTGTCTCTCTCACTCTGTTTTTTACTTCCTGTCATCTCAGTAATGATTGCATAAAAAGCATCAACAACTGTGCAGTTTACAATCCGCTCCACTGATAAGATGCACCCACTGTGACGCCAGCTTTTAAACACAACTTATCCGCAGAAAAGGCTCTGTGACCCACTCTCCTCCGATAACAGCACATCAATTCTCCCTCCATTCATTATTTTTGTTTGGTTATTTTTCTTTCATTAGGTAAATAAATAAAGGCTTCTCAGTGAGTGACCACAGGCATTAGTCGTGGCGGTGGCGCCACAGTCTGCATGACTCCGGCTGAACCAGGATCAGTGACGGACAGTCTCCACCACACTGGGTTCCCTTCCTCTTCCTTTGTTTTCATCCCATTTCCTTCCACGTTTTCTTAAATGCTGTTCCCCCGATGGAAGTCTAAACAAGCTACAATGCTGTGAAAGTAAACAAACGCACAAATATCATATCACACAACCTTGCCAAATCAGAACTAGTTTTAATGATGAGACTGAGGTTTATGTGCATGATTTTGGACCATGAGTTGTTATTCTTACTTTTAAGTCAGAAGCTCCAACATCAAATCTTTAATCCTGAACCAAATGTGGCAACTATGTAACTACTTAGCTATAATCTAAGGCACAATTTACTGTTCACTTTATATCAGTGCACCTGTTGCTATGTGTTAAATACTGCTAACCAGGGCTAGCAGCAGTAAAGGCTACTACGACATCTGGAAATGTTCATTTTATGACTTTGCAACTGGAATGGGTTCAAACTCGGGCGTGACATCCTTCTAAGCTCTTAGTTTCAACTTCTGACATTACCAATGTTACCCTTATATAATTATGTTATGTAAGAGAAGAACGTGGCTTCTTAGACTTTGTTGCAATGTCATTAGCAGCTGAAGGTTAGCCTGATCTCAACGTGGCCTTTACAAGATTGTACATGAACCACGAGAAGTCTCTTTACTTATTTGCCTCCTTAAACCTCATATGGACATCTCCAAACAAGAGTCTAAGTCTTTTGTTTCAACACAAGGACACATGTAGCTCACCCTACATGCTGATTTATTAATATTCACCTTCATTTGGACCATGCAGTCAGAAAGTCTGCTGGACACAAATACAAATAAAACAATTCAGCTGAACTGTCTGTTGCTTCATGTTAAATAATAATACATTTAATGTCTTAGGTACCTTTCTAGATACTCAAGGTCACTGTAAAAGCATTTTCTCAGGATGGGGATTGAAGAGTCAACAATCTGTTGGCTTCCTTAAGTAAGGCTATTTTTTATTATAAGAAATTTAAATCTGGACTAAATTACAATGAATTAGATTATAAATTGGAATGAATTGTACTGAACTGGATTCTGAATTACATTATTGACAGGATTATGAGTTGGATTAATTAGATTATAATGCTGGATAATGATTGACGGGATTCAATCCGGATTTAATTGAATTATGTTCAACTTTGTAAACTTTGAATGCTTTCTGTGTAAACTGAAGACTAAATCCCAACAACTGAAGAGATGTAAATCCAAATGTACGTCCTGATTTGTAGGTCCAGACTTGGCAGCAGGGGCAGTCGCCAAAAGGACCACTGCAGAATCAAACGCACACTTCAATTGTTTATACTTCCTGTTTCCAGAGAGTTTCAGTGCAGATCAGCGAACTTGTATTTGTTGTGACACTGAAATCCAATATGAAGTTCATGAATGGTTATTTGTTAAAACTATGCAACAACAATGCATTTAGTTCACGCTTGTGCCTTTACTGTTTAAGGTCAACACCATAGATTGTTAAACTGAAACCGGTTACTGTCACACGTCTTATGTTAATTGAGGGAAAGGGAGGGATTGTTGCGCCAGAGGTTCGCTGTGAGGAACAGCAGAGGAAAACATCCAGCGAGAGAAGTCAGGAGTGCATGACATGTAACACACCTCCTCAGGAAACCCTGTCAAAATGTATGTAAGCGAGTATTTTCTTTAGCAACAATGTTTCTATTCAACTGGTTGATCAGGAAGGATATCGTCAAATCTCAAATATCTTTTAAGTGTAACAGGATATGAAATAAAGAGGAATTTATGCTGAAAGATCTCCAGTGGCTCAGATAGTTGAGGAAATATGTTGCATCCAGTGAAAATAATTTCCTGACGTGCTGTGCCACAAAAGCATGTAATTGTGATGTTCTTAGTGAGATCCAACAATAAATACTGCATGTCCTTCAACCCTTTCTGTCATATGAAAGATGAAAAGATTCCAGAAAAAGGTAGTTTTGTGATGTTATGTGAGAGCACATTAACGCACACATCTGATAAAAGAGTCTACTTCAATACTATGAACGTTGTGTTTAAATGTACATCATCCATCAAACCCTACAGCTGTCAACTCACTTGCATTTACATTAACTACACTTTGCACATCATTTTTTTAATGTATCCGAGCTTGTTCCTTGTCGACCTTTTCCATCATTTCAAACCCATCCATCCCCACCCACCTCATGCCATTGGAAATACAATGCAGGTCTAAATGAATGGTTAATTTCCAGGAAACTCTTGTGTTCTGATCAGTTTCTCAGAAAGGAGCAGAGAGAGGAAACAAGTAATTGACAGACTAACTAGTACAGTCACTACAGTCAGCATTTTGTATACCTTGAGTGGTGAGTGCGACAGTTGGACCAGCAAAGACAGAGGGAGACAAATATATACTGCACGTGGCAAAGTTGTATTTAAACTGAAATGGTAGATGGGTGCAGCTTCATATGGACGACCTGAGCAGTTTTGTTGATGGTCTGTGTGATGAAATAGTAAACTTTTTCTATTCTTTTTAATATATTGAGGCTCTATTTAGCTCAGTTTAAGATTATAGTTTGACATGTTGGGAAATATGATTAGATGATTGAAGCAGATAATTAAATTCCCACAGTGATCTCTGGCGTCTCAGTCACCCATCAGCAACACAACAACCTCAATGACCTACCGTGGTTACCACAACCAGAACACCACCGCCTCCAGAGAGAGCAACGAAGAGGAGTCTAGTTTTGATTATGTCTTGGTCTTCTATTTTTCTTGTTTATCATGGTTTGCGCTTATGTTTATGACTTATTTCCTGTTTTATTTTGAAAATCCGTGTCCTTGCATGATTATTTCTCATTTGATTTCCCTTACCTAAGCTTCCCTGATTGTTCACACCTGTGTCCTTTCAGCCCTCCCTCTTTCTATTGTCTCCTCTTTCCCTCGCTCTCTGCTGGTTTGTCTGAGGTTCCACCTGCTTTGTAACGTCGCTCTTTTGTGTCCTGTCTGCTCTTTTTCTGTTGGAAACCTTTTTGTGATCCTTACCTGTGAAGCTTTTTTGTTTTAACACAGGACTTTTGTCTGTGCTCCGTCTGCCTCAATCTCCTGTCTTTTGGTGTCCCGTCACTCATCTCATAACTCCTCCTTGCCATTGTGTTGACACACTGATGCTCCGGACCAGCACATGAGCAAAAAATTCAGTCATACTTGCTGATGACCAGTTTATCAAGTACTTTTAAAAACAATCCCTTAAGTGCTACTTACAATTACAATGGAAGCAGTACGAGTGTACCTTTTATGAACCTGCACTTCGGCATTTTGGTACAATTGCAGTTTGTCAACTGACCACTAGGGACTGGCTCTGAGTGAGTCAGTATCCATTAGTTTAAATGTTCAACTTTGCAACAGAAATAACCATATACAACGCTTTTGCCCTACTTAGCTAGATTTCACATCTATTAAAACTGTACAGGGATTAATTTTTTTTTACCATCTCAGATAAAGTTATATAAAGCAACAGATTTACAGATAATTAGGCCTGTGGGCCTATAATTAGTGTCAACCAAAGCCTAGACTAACTTTAATAATTTTGTCTGCTCAATGCTGTATTGACATCTGAGCATAGCTTCTGAACTGTTAAAAGATCTAATGGACCATAGTCATGTAGTGCTGGAAATATTAATAGTAGAATGTATTAATGGAGAAAAAATAGAAACTAGACTTTGATATTAATAGAAATATGAATTTGCATTATTAATCCTCCTGATTTAGCCCCCCTAGGACAGCACGTGAAGCCGATTGTAACTTACCTGGGTTTTAGGCTGGAACGTCAGATCAGTGCAGTGGTGAAATAGCTTTTTTTCATCTGAGACAGTTGGGAAAAATAAGGACTATTCTATCAAATGATCATTTTAAAACAGTGATCCATGCTTTTTTCAGCAGTCAGCTGGATTACTGTAACTCCTTGTACGTTGATGTTATTCAGCCCGCCCAGTCTCGTCTTCAGCTTGTGTAAAACACTGCTGCATGGGTTTTTAGCAGGAACACGGAAGAGAGAGCACATTAGTGCTGTTTTATTCTCACTGCACCGGCTGGCTGTCCATTTCAGAGTTCATTTTGAAATCCTTTATTTGTTTTTAAATCTCTAGATGGTCTTCCCCTTCCCCACATCTCTGAGCATTGACCCTCTCCTTCCCCGGTTACTCAGACCACCTGATCAGCTGATCCTGGATGTACCGAGGGCTCGTCGGAGGCTGAGGGGGGATAGGGCGTTTGCTGTTATACCCCCCAAATTATGGAATGCCCTACCAGTAAATATCAGAAAGTCTTCTTCTTTAGCCATTTTAAAATCATCTTTTAAGACCTACCCTTTTCTGACAGGCTTTTCACCCAGTTAATTAACAATGTATATTAATTAACACCAAAACCATTTACCGTACACTAAACTCCTGGAATTAACCCTTAGCTGGACAAAGTTAAGTGTAAAGGTAAAACATGGTGAGTGAGTGCAAGGTGTAAAAGTGAGAGAACAACATAAAATATGTGTGAGTGGTCTCAAACTCGGTTTTCCAGCGTGGGACATGGCTAACCAAACACATCCAACCAAACGGAGAGCGCCAATTTTTTTAATCTTCATGTAAGAAAACGTTGAATAATGATGTCATGTCAGACGCTGATGTTGACATGTGAGCTGCATCATCGAGTAAGCTTAGAATGTGTACAATATGAAACATAATTAGAAAATAGAAAGAAAAATAAGAGAAAAAAATCATCCACTAGAAAAAGCACTGACAGCTAATCTTGAATAAATGCAGTGCTACTAACAATATCGATCTATATATAATATATATATATTTTTTAAAATTTTTTAATGTATTTATTTATTTTTTAGCGTGTATTGATTAAGTTTCCAGTGCTGAGTGGCGGACCACCAGTGGCCAGCCTGATGAATCTGATGACGTGAAAGCTTGTAATGTATGTTGTCAACACTAGATTATTTTTTCATCACGTTATCTCAAGACATCATAACCATCACTGGACATACATGCGATCATTTTCATGTGTCTCTATTTGGGAAGTTAAATTTCAGCATTTCCTGAAATGTTAAACATTTCCACGCAGATAAATGTTTTAACTGGCCAGTGTTACCAACTTTTGGCAGAGATTATATGCAGGGATTCCTATGGTCATTAGATAAGGAGGGCGGCCTGGCCCAAGTCCAGAGGTCTCGCCAGACATTATCTCCGGCACCTCTAAATGTTTTCATAACGGGACCTCCTAGTCTGTCCAGTGCTAGACTGTAAGTGGCTGGGAGTGGGCAGCAGTAGTGTTTGTGTGT